>NC_090203.1:22104690-22410190 GCF_033026475.1 Channa argus
AAATAAATTGTGTATCATTAAAACGTAGTTTTAATGTTACACAGTTTTCTAATAGGATACAAAATATCTAAATCTTATTTGCCATGCCACCTTTTCCAATTGCCGGGCACTAAAAATATAATTTTGAAAACCTCAAAAAGTTTAGGAACCACTGAATCAGACTAAAATTTTACCCTGAAAACTGTGTGGTCACACTGATTAACACACTGCCCCACTGCTGGGTAACATAACTGAACATTACACAAAGGATGAAAAATTGAAATAGTTTGGATACTATATGGAATACGGTTAAATTAGATTAAGGCGATAAATCAAGGGTTCAAATAAATAGTTAACTAAAAGTGCAAAACTTGAAGTGAAGTAAACAATAAACAGATGAATATCAAAAACCACTGGTTAAAATGTTGGTTCAGTTATAAGTTTTAACACACACCACTTATAGAAAATTTCTTAAATAATTTGCAGATTAAAATCAAAGCAAATGAGCATAGTGAACATGTATAAATGAAGAGATGCTTGACGATGCTAAAGATGGGTTAGGCAGTACAAGTACAGGTTACTCCGAACTCATAGTTATCTCCCAATCATCACATCCAGCGTTTGACGTGTCAGAAGCATATGTTGACAGATGTGCATCTATGAAACTGGAGACCTGATTACGATATATTAAATAAAGCACAACATTACATACTGTCGTTAAGCAGGTGTTGAGTTCAAATGATGGTTTATCCATTGGGCATAATAAGACATTTCATGAGCAACAGAGGAATAAAAGCCCAGACTCCCCTCTCCAATGGTTGCTTCCATGCTGCTAAAAATAGCCCATTCATGTAGAAAAAGAGACTTGCATTGGACATCACCATCACAGCTGTGCCTCCCAGATTTGTTCTGAAAAGTTGATTAGGCAAAGGATGTGGTGCATTTATTGGATCAAAAGCCACAACACTGACTCAGCAGTGCTCTGCACTGTGTGTGTATTTTGGCCAGGTAAAAAGCCCGTCCCTCAGGTCCATTATACGTCCAGATAGATAGACAGGCATTTAGTCAGTCTGCTCTGCAGTCAGTGAGCGAACCTGATTACGGCAGATAATAAACACGCCAGACCAACATGTGAAAGGACAACATGCGTTTGCTTTAAGTGCATGTGTGTCTTTCACAGACACGTGCATCAAATGTATTGCCACACATCCCATGGCGTACAGTGCTGTTTGTTTGAAACCTGGTTGATTCCTGATTAATTATATCTGTAGTAACACAAAAACTACGGTTACATCATAATTCTCTCCGATATGAGTATGTAAAGCAAAAGTCACCATGAAAGAGCAGCATAGCCCCACTGACACACTGGAGATGCCTAACGGACATTTCCGTAAAATTGCAGTAATTATCAATTCACTCTTTGCTGCCACATAGTCTCCGCTCTCTTTTGGATATTTTCAGCTCACAGGCTTTATTTGAATAGTCCCATATTAATTATAAGCCCAGCTGTAAATAACACGAGCTAAATTAAGGCCATAAGATACAAGCACTGCTCCATGAAAACCTAACATCTAAAACCAAGCACATGTGTCTCTCTTTTGCTGTTGGCCAACAGACCTGTCAGCTCACACCTTTGCCAGGATCCAATCAGTGCTCACGTTTCAGCTGGTGAACACATGCTTTAATGGCACGAAGCAGAGTGAACACACCCATATGAAATAAAGTGGCAAACAGACCAGGGGGCCTTGAATAAAAGATGAAACCACATGATACACACATGCCTGCAGTGACAAGGAAAAAACTCCACATGGGGAGCCATGGCCATGTGAGCAGCAGGGGTCTCTGGTTGGAGAGGAGACATAATATAATAAACTAGTAGTGAGAGGCAAATTCGGTACCTGCTAAAGAAAGACTTGTAATAGGTCTGTATATTTTCTTTAGCATAGGAACATTATGGCCCTGTTGCACCAGCATATATGCCTGTTATACTTATACTGGTGCTTAAACACAACGGTTGACTTGTGAAACGTATTTTTGGTCCAGTCCTTTGCGTAACCACAACACCTCAGTCTCATTGTTTGAAGTGACAGCACAAGTGATGCTTTGGCCTAGATCCGAGTAGCTTTGGAAACGGTCTGACGCATGATATTTACCTTCGCAGCCCCGGTATTCCACCCTCACAGACCCATCTTTCTGTATCTTAACGTCCCCCAGTCCCGACATTCTCCTCGGAGTTGTCGATGATGCTCCGACGGCGGTGGAGGAGCTCCTCCATCTCCGGTGGTCCGTCGCCAGCGTTCTGCAGCACTGGTAACACACGGCCCATGCCTGCTCCTCGTTGATCGGCTGGTTATAAAGCCTCAGTATCTCTTCTAAAGGCAGCTCCTCCGCTCCTGCCTCCGCCGCTGGGTTCATCGTGTTGTGATGATCCGCATCCCGGTGAAGCGCTGCACCAGCATCCGTCAGTACTCGGTGGTCCCCACATCGCTGCTCGGCCATCCTTTCATTATCTCAGCGCAAGAGGGCCGACGGCGAGAACAGGTCCAGGCCAAGATGTGAGGAGGTACCCGGAGGCATTGATGCTCCCTAAAAGCAGAAGCAGTGTTTGTTTTCGCGTCGATCAGATTTCGGTAGCAGCAGTCATAAGACGGGTGGGTTTGGACGATTGGAGCCTGAACAGTGGGGGTGTGTGTGTGTCACATCCCAGCACAGCAATCCAGACTCACTCCTTCATCACATGATCTCTCTCTCTCTCTCAGCTAATGTTCCTACCGCTGCATCTGGTTCTTGGTTTTCCAAATTAAAAGTCTATCAAAATCGATGCGTGGATGGGAGGTGGTATTTTCTTAAAAATGTCTTTTTGTGGTTCATTCAGATAATGTTTCTAAAAAATGGTTTGGGTAATACAACAATCAAAGGCAGATTATCAATCATTCCAACTCTGGGCCAGAAAAGCCCCAGAGGTTCCATTAATAACAAAAGCTACAGTACAAATCCTGCATTTACCACATGGACATTTCCTAAAAGAGGTGAAAGTAACAAAATACTTTATACAAAAACTTGGGTATTCTTCTGACAAATGTTTAATTTTACTCCCTTTTACTTAACACACGTATTTGTACTTTCTACTCCTTATTAAACAAGCTTGTTACTCAGTTGCAATGCATTTGAAAGTAATTCTTTTTATTCTTCTAGTATTATTGCATTATTTTTGCACCATTGTGTTGCAGGAACACTTGATGTTGACTAGCAGCTATGTAGCTACGGTGTGTTAAAGGAAGCCTTCACTGATTTTGACCTTGCTTCCTTTGATTCTAGTTTGCATAGTATATGTATATAATTCCCATAAACTTCCCATTGACTTCCCTATATAAATATAACTCTCTGCTTCTATCTGAAAAAATGCCTCCAGGTGACATGCTCACACTATGGATTTTGTAATCAAGGTCAATGTGCTTTTCCAGAGCTCCCCCAGATGACATCATCTGAACTCCTAATGATGAAAAACTCCTCCGGCTGATGTCATCTGGAGGAGTTTTTCAGCTAGAAGCAGAGGAATATTTTAATACGGGGAAGTCAGCGGGACGTTTAAAAGCATTATTGTACATTTACGCCCTAAACTAAAGCCATAGAGAGCAAGTTGAAAAGGGGTGAAGTCGCCCTTTTCGTTTCTGCTATGCAACAATAAAACATAACTGCTATTTGCACTGTTTATCCTTCTCCCATCCAATTTTTGACCATCACCATTATCCATTATACCATTATTTTTCAATCAAGTTTCTTAGATTTCTTGTGTTTTTTTTTTTTGTTTTTTTTTACTTTTTAAACAGAGAGCAGCAGTAACAAGGGATTTCCCTCTGGGATTGATGAAATGTTTTGAGTTATGAATTATTGAATCAAAAGATTACAGAGATTTCAGTGTTATACATGTAGTAACCTTACCTGCCACAATGATGATGATGAAAATGACATTTTGCTGATGTACTGGAGCTGATGAGTTTCCTCCATGTGCTGAAAACTCAAAAGCTCAAAAATAATCACACGCTGTAAAGCCAGTTTGTTAGAGCAGGTGCAGCACGAGCGCTGAACTTTAAAGGATGCATGAATAATAACTATAAACACTGACATAGTTATTTTATCCATCTGTGGAAAGTGTGTTTATTGAAAAACTAAACATGATGTAGACAAAAGACACGGCAGGTGTTTAGGTATAGTTTCAACTCCTTATAGTACTATAATAATAGCAATACTATACAGTACAGGTACACAAACAACATTCATAGTCACAATAAAATGATTATTAGAAATGCTGTAAAAGAGCCAATTATAATAAAGTGTTGATTATTACACAGGAATTGTATTATATTGAATGTTGCCCACCAAGGCAGCACGATGGAGCAGCGGTTACACTGCCCAGTCAAAGCTAAAAGGTCCCCCGGTTAGAATCTCAGCCTGCCATCAGGGGCCTTTCTGTGTGGAGCTTTCTGTTGCTTGTTCATGTTTCCTCTGGTTACGTCTGGTTAAGTTCCTATTTACGTCTCCAGACAGACTTTTTCAGAAACAACTTAATTTATGTTTCTTGACTCGGGAAAATCAAAAAGCTGAAGTCACGATTCTGCTGCATATTACTGTACGTTTTTGTTTTATCCAAATATCAGTGAAGGTGTGCACAGTGTGTTATCCAGTAACTACACACACAGGAAGGAAATCTGGACTTGTGTACACATTCCCTGAACATTAGTCTTCACAGCCTGAAGTTTCATGATTTACGAGCTTCACACCAAGGCTACAAAATCCCTGCTGAACCATCACATTCTTAATATCATCTGCTGAGATGGTGTTTCTAATCAAGATTAAGATATTTAAAATATAATATATCATCTCTGAGGCCTCTTCCCACCTGTGTTATGAATAGAACCTCATTTACTTATTTTTAATCTCAGCAACACTGATCTGCAGCTGACTCTGCAGCTGAAAATCCCAATCTGACAAGTTACAGAAATAATATATAGTCGTAAAAGGAAGATCATGAAGTTTGGATAAACTCTCACTTTTGCAAATTTAATTCTTAGGTTTGATGCACTAATTTAGTGCCGATAATCAGATTATATCCACAAAACGCAGCCCCAGATTGATCACACTGAGGCCAGACGTCTGTCTGCGGCTAGTTCCAATATCTGGCGTCATTTCCATGGTTCAAAAACCCAGTTTCCAGCATTTTTTAATAAATGACTCAGTCGCCATCTTTATTCTATACTTTTCAAATCAGCATTAATTCATCCACTTAAACACCATTTGTTTCTCCATAGCGAACCATAGTTTGTTGGTCGCCTTAAAGGTGTTTTACCGTATAGTTCTCATCCGGAAAACGGGTGATGGCAAAGGTCATCAGATGTTTCTCTCGGCACAAACAAACCATTTTTGACCATGACACTGTTTTTTTGAAGATGTCCACAGTTTTTATCTTGTGTATTCGTCACAGTATTTTAGCACTTGGTTTGACAAATTCACTCAGACCTCGTGCGCCGGTCAGCAATCAAGTGAAGAAAGATGTCCACAACGAAATATCTAATTATACTGATTTTTTTGGTAATTATTTTCAAGATGAAATTTTGATTTAGACTAAAATTGTAAAACAAAAGTAAATATATATAATATATATTGATATAAATAAATATATGATAATATGAAAAATATTTGGCTAATTGAACATCTAGGCATTATGTTGTTGTTGTTGTTGTTGTTGCAGTGGCCACTCATAGTACTTTGTGTCCATCCTTTGCAGCCCAACAGCATTTGCCTCATTGCTCACTTTTTGTTATATTAACATTTAAATCATGGAGATATAGTTATACAAATTAATGTCACCTTTGACCTGATCCAAGATCAGAGACAATGATTTGACTCTACCTTACCGATGAAATATCGTTAAGTTCTAAAACAAGTCTATCTCGATTTTGACAAAAGTTATTACTTACAGTCTAAAATTCTAAAATGTTATGTGAATGTGTTGTAATATTTGTTGTTTTTGTGTTATGTAACAGTTTACCCATCCTTTATTCCTACCCACTTAAAATAGCTTTACAAGTAGACACAACTGAGACATATACACTGGCTAACACAGCCCTGGTATGATGCATTGAGGCTGAGGTCCTCTGCGACCCACATGATGAGAACAATAATAGCCTGACAGAGTGCATTACAAATTACATCAACTTGAAACCCACATTCCTCAGAAAACACTTTGGTGCTTTCCAACGAACAAATACATCACCACGATCCTGACTGACACTTCCACTGCTTCACCACACCTCCACCTACCCAGTGAGGATTTTTTTTTTGTTATTTTTCCAGTGCGGTCAACACCATCCACCCTGCTTTGCTAGTTGAGAAATGAAGAAAACAGGTGGATGCCGTAATTTCCTAGATTATTTCACCCTGCAGACCTGTGTGTCACAGGTGCTCTACAGGGGACAGCTCTGTCCTCTTCTTACTGCACACCTCAGACTTTAGGTCCAACTCTGATGACTCTGCTATAGTAAAACATTTTCAGTTTGTACATTATAATGTACAAGACAGTGGTGGACAGTGGTGCTGTGGGCTTAATAATTTGCAGCTTAACATAAACAAAACAAAGCAGTTGGTGGTGGACTTCAGGAAATCCAAGACTCCTATGTGGAAGTTGTGTCACACTACAATTACTTCAATTAAATTGATCTGGACTGCAAACTAAATGGTGCTTTACCGAAGGAAAACGTGGGTAACAGTTGTGCCTCACTGAGATTCAATTTCAAATAATAAATAGTTCTAAATGAGGTTTCATGAGCAACGTGCGCAGAAGCGATTCACCAAGGCAAACGACACTATCTGACAGAGAGGCATCCAAAGTGTCTTTTTAGCGCCCTCTGCTGTTGGTTCATGCACCAGGCTTATCAGTATTCAAGCTAAAGCGTTTCTGCAGCAGTTAGTTAGATTTCAAATGAGTTCTGCCTAAAAAGGAACTTTGTTCAAAACTACTTGTGGCTTTGCAAATGACTTTGAGTCATCACAAGATATCAGGAGATGCTTGTCTTTACTACACACAAAGACACTGTTGCGGCTCATATTCATATCTCTCACACAGACATCACCATGTGACATCCACATTGTACCACATTAAAAGTTCAGTTTAATCATACATCGAATTAAAATTACATGAAAAATAAAAAATTACATACAGTAGTCCCCTTGATACTTAACCAGTTGACAGATTTAAAACACATTTGATATGATTTTTTCCAACAATCATATTTATTCAATCAATGGCTTACACAATACTCAGATATATAGATCTCTTTTTGACAGGACATATACACAACAACAAATAACAACATACACTCTTATAATTATCTTTGTTTCACAATTTCTGCAGGGGTTCCCCACAAATTCAGAAACACGAAAGTCTGGTTGCCATGAGTACAATGATAAAATTACCCATATGTGAAGAGAAATCCCAACACAGGCGATGTGGCTATCACTACACACCAACACATGTGGAATGACAGTTAATATACAACTCTGCAGTATGATTTAATTAATTTTCACATCCAAATTGTGGCTTGTTAAAAATAAAGTGTAAACAAAAATGATCTTTTTAGTTTTTTTGTCCCTTGGTTGTATAAGTGGTAGATGCTTGCTGAGGAGCCTTTTCACCACAAGGAATGAACATGCAGCACTGTAACTTAAGCAGCTGATGGGCAAGCGGGGACAGCGAGGGGACATACAGTCGAGGAGGGGTGGGGGGGAGGGGTACCAGGAATCAACGCTCAATAAAAGAAGGGAAAGTGTTAAACTTTGAAGTCCAACAGGTTGCAGTCAATCTTGTAGTAGACGTAAGGATAATACTCCTGCTGGCTCAGGTTTAAGCCTGGGATGTCCATCGCAGACTGGAAAAGCAAAGAGACAACAATGAGTAAACAGCGGTTTCAATGTCTGTTCGTTTCTGAAAGGACAAGCTCAATTTAATCTCCCTAATACAGGGAAACAGCTGTAATACATATTTATTAAATGCAATACAATAAACAACGTTACAAAACCAGCTAAAATTATTACTTAAGCTACGGCTTGTTTTGAAATGTTTTTGGAATGACTATTATAAATTAGTGCTTGTAGCATGAACAACCAAATGGTATGTTTGTACAAAAGACAAGAGCACCTACAGAGGCACATGACCATTGAGAAAAACTTGGCAGCTTCCAATGCTTTAAAGCCACTTGTTTTAAAGCCTAATCATAATACTAATGAATCAAAATTTGGCACATAACTACAAGTTAAAGTCATATACAATGTTTTCACTGCTGCATTTTGGTATAACCAGGCATGAGTCTGATGGGAAGCACCGATCAATTGTTTGTACAGAGATGGAGAATGAGTATCAGTATGTCCTATATTAATATCACTATGTATTATTCTATATAGAATTGACATACTGTAATACTATATTCATTATTGTCTTTTTTTCCTTATTTACTAGATTTTTATTCAATGTTTATAAAAGAGATATTTTGTAATGCAAATAAGGTGATAAAGATATTGTACTTGTATCCCTGTAGTTACAGATTAAACACGTCTGTAGGTTTTTATAACAAAAAAGTAATTCATGTGTAAAAAAAAAAAAAGTCAAGCTGAAACAAGCAAATATTTCAAGAATAACAGTGTAGTAGTGACGGCACAACAAAACACAACCTGGCTTCAGAGAGAATGATTGCACTTGCACAGAATACTTTGGATTTGGTCAGACAGCTAAATTGTGGAACCTCAAGATAAACCTCCAGCTACAGTTACCACCATTCCAGCACAAAGCAACCAGAAGACACGTCTTGAAAATATGCATTGTTTTTCTGGTAAGGAAAGGATAGTTGCTGTTCCACGTTTATCAAAGCACAGTTTCCTCCGTGTATTGAATTTGTTTTTTTTACAAAACAAATATTTAAAAGGTCACGTTTGGCCAATAATGGCAGTGTTCAAGTACGGTAGTAAGCACCTTTCCACAATATAATACAAGCTCAGTACTCACATCAATGATAGCTGCTGCACTGCTGTCCAGATGTTTGTAGAGATCATTAAGCACCTCTCTCAGCTTCTTCATGGTCTTTTTGTTTGGCTGCAGCAGCATGGCCTGAAAGTTCACCGGCAGCCCATACCTACAGATATTCATTAGATTTAAAGGAGCAATACACAGTTTGACCTTTCTATTTGTTTTCACTATAGACATTGTCAAGTGATTTTGCACCATCTTTTATTTACCGTTGGATTATGCAAACATTTGGGTAAATGACATATTTTGGAGTTTTTACAACCACACTGACATGAGACACTAACATAAAACGTGGTCATGGGTTGTGCTGCGGCCTGTGGCACAGGAAACTCTCAAGAGAGAGATGAAAGACTGATTCCAATGGCGTAAGCATTAATGAAAGTCTTTGGCTAGATCTTGAATACAGCTTGCGTCTAACAAAGCTTAAAAATAAAAATGTGACCAAGCATTAACATTTGTAAAAAGACTAACGTCTGTTTGCTGCAGAGGTTGTATTTCCTTCTTTTCACTACACAAAACGGCAAAATATGGCATTTGTCCTCGACGAGGATAAAAGATTACTGTAGTGATGTAAATGAGGGCTATACAAACAGTATGACTCATCATTGTATCATTGTACCTTAAAACTGATTCCACAAACACCCTGAGTGCTTTAATGTGGATCCATGCAATGAAGGCTTCACTGAAGTTCACTTTCAGCCAACGAACCAGTGGCCCCTGCAAAGAGGACATGCAAATTGAGAGTTAGAAAAGCTGTGCTTTAATTGTAATTTTTACGGATGTGGCAGTGTAGCAGTCTTCATTTATTTGCAGCCAGTGATTCAGAATATCTGCTTCTTATCAAATGCTAACACAGTGAGGTGGCTGTAGCTGAGCCGGTAGAGCAGTTGTCTACAAACCACAGGGTCAGCGGTTGGACTCCCAGTCCTCCAAGTATCGATGGGTAGGAAACATACCCTAACCATTTAGTCCTGCAGCTGCAGGGTGCAGATGTTTCCCTCACTCCACTTTCTATCTCTTCATCTGTTTACATAAACAATGTGAGTTCCATTTAAATGTGAATGTTTGATTTTTTTCCCTTTGATTTCTACACCAAAGATGCTGTTAAATGGCTAGAAGCAAAAAGACTGTGTGGTCTGACCTCCTTTCACTTTAGTTTTATATTTTCTTCTGGTCAGTTATTTTATTTCAGCTGATGAAGATGTTTCAAAGGGAGTAGTTTTAATGTTTTTGTTTTAGCATATGTATATAATCCTGGTGCCTATTTGTTAATGTGACTGCATGCTGTCCAGTGTTATTGCTGTATTGAAAATAACACAGAACTGTTACTACATCAGACATGGTCTCATGGCTTGAGAGTATTTCCGTTAAAAACAAGATCTCCCTAAATCAAGTGATGAAATGGGGGAGTAAACTCATTCACAGTTTTAGCTGCTTCCCTCTAGACGTAGGTTTTTAGTTCTAAAAAGTAAAACTACATGTTTTAAGAACAGATTTGTTCCTGCCACTATTACACTGATGGACTTGGTACTTCTTTTAATTTTCCACTGAGCACTTTACATAATTTAAAATAATCCTGATTATTCAACATACAAACTGCTTCTTCTTATCTGTGGAGAGCCGTGTCATCTCCTCTTTGTCTGCCTTCATCTCCTCTTCGTTGTATTGAAAATCTCTCACTATGAATCTAGAAACAGGATGAAGAGAACAGAAATCAGCTCGATCTAATCCTGAATACGTTTGGCTGTATAAGAATACAAGCTCGATTCTTCACACATTTAAAATGTGTGCAGAAATCTGCTGTGTGCACAAAAAACAACAGTTTTATCATTACTATAGCTCAATATTTGTGGGTCACACAGTGCTGTATGATAGCATTAAATCACCACAAAGTGGAATAGTTCTTACTTGTTCTCTCTGGCTTTGTGTCTGAAGTCATCAATGGCTTTCCTAAACAGGGTCACACTGAACAGTCCACTGTCATTGTCTTCACACAGCAGACTGAAAAAAAGCACACAAGTAGGCCTGAGCTATAATTGCTGTTATAATATCAATATGGTGCAACAAACTCTAATTCTTGGTTTACTGGGCATATGTCTATATGAATAAAAATGTAGAGGAAATCAAAACCAAGTGAGAGTCATTGTTAATAAAATAAAGACAACATATGTGTTGGGGCTAGAGTTTAATGTTATATCAACAAGGTGACTCACTGTGAAGATCGAGGTACCACCATCTCAGCAAGTGTTTCGTAGGTTTTCTCCCAATCACTGTAGGATGTCCTGAAAGAACAATGGAGAAGGGGTTAAATTATATTCAAATTATATATTATATATTAACATGTTTCCAATTCAGTCATTTGCATCAAGACAAGCTTCCTTGTACTTATCATACAGAATACTCACTTTGGTACAACTACCAGCACAGTGACAAGGTACTCCGAGTCAAGCACAAAGTCTTCCTTCTTGACAATGTCACCCAAGCTCCTCGTCAGCAGGCTCCCCCTAGCAGAGCAAAACAGTATTACAACAACATGGAAATGACACAGTTACATTATAGACCACGCAGACACTGTCAAGACATCACATTCCTTCATTCTTGAAGACTGAGTCACTTGAGAGTGAGATCGATCGAGGAGGTTTTCAAAGACTTAAGTGCAGGAAGGGTGTAATATTTTGGAGCTGCCTGATATGAGTCAGTTGTGCTTAACAACTGCAGTGGTGGTTGTTGATGAGTGCAAAATGCATTTTTGGTCTTGGTGATTTATTATTTATTTATACATTTTTCAGAAACACCTTATAAGTATGATACCAGTGGGTAATTCTAAAAGAATTTTCCATTATCTTATTAGTAATCAGATATTTAGATGGGAAGTCCCAACCTTTCTTCCAGATAAGATCAGATCAGATAATAAATATCCTCTCAGCAAGATATTACATATGGTACAGAAACCAACTCTTTTAAAATAATGCACAAATATTGCGGTTACTGGAGTTTTAAAAGTTAACACACTTGACTAACTAGATAGACAGTAGGGATTCCTGATGTCTTAAAAAATTACTATGTTCCTGTAAAGCATTTGAGCACTAAATAGGATTGCGTCAAATACTATGGCAAATGCTTCTGGAGCTATACAATTTTTTAATTTGGCAAAAAAAATCACGGTAGGAGACAAGTGAAGCATTTCTATTAAACAGCTGACTAAACAGATTTACTGTAGTTAATGTTAAAAAAAAAATCAAAAATTTCTTAATTTTCTTTCTTAAAAATATTGACTTGTTCTTGTACAATGTGTCTGTAGTTCCACATGTAAAACCTATGGGAAAATTATGCTTATAAATCAAGGACCAGAAAACAAGCATATGCTAATGACAATAAGACAATTTTTAAAAAGTTTTTTTTAATAAGGTAGCAATTTCAAAGATTCACAGCCTACTAATTTAGATATTATATGTAATTTGGTATAAAGTTTTTTTTTTTAAGTGTTGATCTAATTTATTATTGAGAGTGGAGAAATTGAGAAAGTTAAGTCCATGGTTGTAAGAATTAAGTAAAACTGTTTTTCTGATGATAAACGTACAGTATAGCCCCTTGAAGACATGCACTGGAACTCAGACATTTTCCAGACTTTTTCTGGGGTGGGTGTAAGTGTGGAGCACAAACACCCAAGTCTGGGGTCCCTGACATTACCCGGATTTTACCCAGCAAGCTGCCTAGTGCAAATTCCAGATTATCTCCAACCAAGCTAACTTGTGAATAGAGGAGGCAATGCTCTGGGGAATTCACCAGTGAGTGGGCGTGTTGACGATGTCCGTTTCCAGGCAAATACTGGGCAAATACAATCACCCAAGGGTGAAGAACTCATTCATTCATACGAACACAACAACAATGTGCAAATGAAAGGGAAACAGAATTCGTGAACTTCTGTCGGTAAGGGCAGACCTACAAATCATCAAACAAACAAAAAGCAAACAGCATGAAATTCTGTGGTATGCGACAGGATTACAAAGCAAAACACTGTCACTTCTGCACCTTTGTTTTTGCGTCATGTTCTGCCCCCTGCTCGAAGTGCCCAAGCACAACCCTTTGCCCAATTACACGGAGTATTCTCAAGTGAGCAAATCAAAAAGTCACTAAAATTAATGTTCAATCTGTGTGTAACTTTTCCCAACGATATCAGCCATGTATAGCTGCATGTGTGCAGCTCTCTGATCTAGAAATATGGCTGAGTGTATTAGACAAGCTGAAGAATGACAACCCAGAACTGAGCCTAAGATGATGACACTTCCAAGATGCTATTCTGCAGTGTCCATTACAACCCCCAAACCCCCCCTACATTAAACCTCAATTATATATAAATCAAAAACACAAACATAACAACTGAGTAAAAATTAAAACTACTCCTCTTACAGAACAAAAACCCAAAGAATATGTGGGTCTAAATCTAAGTTACTTGGTCTCCAATACTCACACATAAAACAAATCTCTCGAACAGCCTTCTTTCACCTCTAGAATATTGCCAAACTCTGGAGCATCCTGTCTCAAAGTGATGCTGAAAAACTGGTCTGTGCATTTTCCTACTTCTAGATTGGACTACTGTAATTCCCTACTATAACAATGTCCCAATAACTCCCCAAAAACCTCCAGTTCATCTGAAATGCTGCAGCATGGGTACTGACTGGAATTAGGAAGGGTATTTCTCTCCAACGTCTTTTTTTCTGTGTGCCCCTCTCTGTACCGTTCTGCAGGTATATCTGGCTTTGGAGCTTTCCAGTGTGCAGGTAGTTGTCATGCCAACCTGCTCAGTGGTTTGTTTACTGCTTCTTGTTGATCTTTTTATCTTTCCTCTCTACTTTGCACTCACCCCAACTGGTCAAGGCAGATGGCTGTTCACCCTGAGCCTGGAGTCAGAGGTTTCTTCCATTTCAGAGAGTTTCGTTGTCTTCACTAATGCATAGTGCTTCCTCAAAGGGGGATTTGTTGGGTTTTTTTTTTTTTTTAAATCTGTGAAGTCCTGACTTACTATGTAAAGTAATTTGAGTTGATTTTATTGTTAACTGGCACTAGCTAAAGTTGCGTTGGACTGAATTGAATCACTTACGCATTCTTCCTTTCTAAGTTCTGCAGGTTTCCCTTCAAGTTGTTATAAGCTGATGCTCTGGTCTTCAGGTCATTGTCAATCTGGGTTATTTGCTGTAAAAGATGAAAAGTGAGTTTGAAACTAGGCATGGGTCAGATATTTTACGACATCTTTGTGGTAACAATATAAATGACGAGGGCAGCTCAGTGGGGGGGGGGGGGGGGGGGGGGGGGGGTGATTAGCACTGCCACCTCACAGCTGGAGGGTTGCGGGGTTTCCCGGCACTCTAGTTTCCTCCCACAGTCCAAAGACATGCAGGTTAGGTGTGAAGTGGTGACTTTTAAATTGGCCGTAGGTGTCCATGTAAGTGTGAATGGTTGTTTGTTAATGTCTCTCTCTGGGACTTGTCCAGGGTGTACCCCCCCCCTCGTCTTATGACTGCTGGGATAGGCTTCCCCCGCCTCCGACTTTAAGTAGGATAACATAAGGGACGGACAAAACAATTGCTTAACTCAACAATATTTTTTTTACCCACAAGTCACTTTGCCATACAGACTTTGGAGCAAAGCACAATCATTGATCAAAAATAATAAGCCTGGATATCAACAAACAATAAACCAAATAAACCAATTAAGTGGATTAAAAAAAAAAGATTAATTTTACTAAAAACCATTTTCACAGCAGTAACTGTGGTTGATACTTTGTTGTTCACCTGAATCCATCCTTATCAACATTTTGAATTGGCACCGTCTCACTTGGTTCAGCCTTTCACCATGTTCGTTTTGTTAGTGGATTGGTGAGATATTAACCATACGTATGCAAACACGTCATTATGCAGCTATACCACGAGATTACCAACATCACGAAATTCTTATCATTCATGATAGATTGGGAATAATAAGATATGTTACAGCTACATTTATTTATAACTAACATATATAAAACCCCAATACCCATTGAGCTACAAAAATAAAAATTTGGCAATCTTACAAACATCTGCATAGATTGTTTTGTAACAGAAATGGACAGACCTACCTTTGAGATGATCTCAGAGATGTTTTTAAGGGACTGTTTGATGGGATACTTTGCCATGTCCCACTGAAATCTTGTGATGTAGGTGACAAGATCAACTAAAAGAGACAACAGAAGATTAATGTTGTTATCTTCTGGCCTTTTAAAGATAATACACGTCAGTGCGATACTACCATAAGGGTTTTTATCCAAATGAAAAGAACAGACAACTTAGTGCTTGTGTCTATTGGTAAATAATTTCAGTGTTATTTGTCAAAATGAGGAAATGATATTTTGCAACTTCTGTATACAGCTGCTTAAAAGAAGATACCATGTGAAAAATACTTTTTATGTATTTTAACTGTCAACTTCAAAGGACATTGTAAGTATCACTGCACCTCCATTTGCCAGCAGGTTCTCTTGTACTTTGTCTCGACTGTCCTCCAGCACGTCGGCCATGTACTGCGCTACCTTCTTCACCACACTGTGAACAGCAAGGAGATATCAAAACACACCATGCCGACACGTAATGCATCCACAAAGCCAGAGCAGACCACACGTTCACCCTGGACATGCTCACACGACCACAATGACCTCATCCTCCATATTTAACACAAACATACACACACACATCAAAACGTTTCACATCTTCCTGTTAAGGTAACTTCCTGACAAGGCAGAGTTCAAGATTTTAGACCCGACTGTTCAAAGCAGAGCTGTGTCTACAGTAGTAAAGCCAAGGAAAGACAGAGAGCCAAGTCACATGTTGTGCCTAAGAAGTTCATAAGAAAGTACTGCCACTGTGTTTAATTTGAAACACTTTCATCAAGTTTAAATAAAGTAATACATATGGTAAACAATAAGGTTGAACTTTGAAAAAAATTGAGTATTTTTCCTAATCCAGTATGCTGGATGGAAACTTCAAAAATGTGCTAGATTAAAGATAGGCCACAGTCAAACAAGTGAAACCATGTTGCAAAGTTGATCTTTCTCACAGTCTTGGAAATATCCATCGAGAAAGCAAAGCAGGGCGCAGGCAGTAATGGCTGTGTGTGAGTTTTAGATGTCAACCTTTCCAAAAGACTATAAATTAGAGTCAACCATTCTGGGGCACATAAATCATCAGGTATAAATATGACTAAAGAAAGAGCTGCTGGTGTGTCACCCAACTGTAAATTGCCAAGTTTAGACTGCGAGGCTCACCAGCCTCGGGCCCCTGTGAAATTCCTCATTGTTGCAAAGTAAGGGAAGAGATTTTTGAGTGATAAACAGACTACAACAGCGTGATGTACAAATTATTTGAGATTTAAAAAAAAAAAAAAAAAAGGCCATTTAACATGCAGGCTGCATATCCTGTGATTCGCTGTAAATGAAACGTTTAATCAGTGAAGCAATCATTTTACAGAGATGGAGAACAGCAAAGTCAAAACACTGCAGGCAGCGTACCTTTCAACAAAGGAGTCTAACTTGGCCAGTTCATCCGACAATCCAACCAAGACATCTAGTGTCCCGACCTGTTGTTGGACACATAAATTAATGCACAAAAATGAATGAGTCATCAATCTTGAGATTGGGATCAGTAGGGTTTTTATTTTGAAAGTGACGTCTAAGGCTCAATCAGCCTGCAGTGACATCCAGGGGCCCTATGTGCTTAGGATGGCGCCTCTTTGTCCAGAGCTGCTCATGCATTGGTAACAGTTCCAGGAGAACACTGCAGCCCCATGTTGCAGCAGGGTCAACGAGGTTACTTTACCTTCAGCGCAGAGACGAACCATTTGAGCTAAGCTTCTCTGTGGATTACAACTTCACCTAACCAATGCATAAATGTACAGACAATGGATGTGTTAAAAGGCTGCTTCCAACACACACAATCCGCTTATTCTTGACAGTGGAAATATAAGGTGAGTAAATCTGATGTTAGTTTACCTTTCCAACTGCAAACATTAACTTTTTTAAAATATGAACTCACGCGAGAAAGAAAATCATTCAAAAGTCACACAAGTTCTAATTCTAGAAAAGACCTCCAGTATGTCACAAAGTGACAGTATGTTTGTGTACAGTGTTAAAACAACTTGTTAACCTTGAGGTCCGGGATGTTAAACTTATGGTTGGTGGAAAGGTTGTTGGTACGTGTAGTTGCTGCCATCATTTTGTCCCATGTTTGCTGGCAGGTCTTCTCTCCAGGTGCAGAGATCAACCAAAACTCTGTCATGGTTACAGCACTGGTACAGCTAGAGACAACTGGGAAGACAAGTTGATTTAGAGTAATGTTATTTTGGCTGTCTTTACCATTATTATGTTACCAACATGTTTTACTCCACCACTTCATCTGAGCCTATGTTTCTAAAGCAATAGTACTGCTTTGGCTAAAATGTGGGTTAAGTATAATATTAAAATAACTCCTGTATTTTAAGTGTTAGCTCTTCTTATAATTGTGTATGATGATACTGGGCTGTATTACACTAAAGTCAACGTCCAATTCGTGTTTATTATGTGAAAACAATGTTTTAAAAGCAGCCACGTTTTTTTTGTCTACCAGCCAGCTAAAGCTTGAAAGCCACAGGAAAAAGATTAAACGACAATATCTCTCAAACGAAGGTGTTGAGAAAGATGTTTAAGGTCAAGCAGCATCCAGCAGGGATTAGCCACCGTTAGCCACTTAGCTTTGACCACAACAACAACACAGATGGCTACTACTGTTGTGTAATACGCTCACTCACCTGTGTATTATAATGTATCGGTTCGCAAGTGAAATATCTCTCTGTCTGTAGTTTTCCTATAGCTTGTTAATTTTCATAGTTCCCATTCAATACGACTACAGTTCCTGAGGTCTCCTGACAGCAGCATCAGAGTCAGATGATCTGCTGGAGGAACCGGAAGGCCTCTCACACAAGGATCAGTGAGGGAGCTCAGCAGGGACCACAGCTGGTGGACTGAGGGTACTGCAGAACGAGCCGTCAAGTCAAGATAGGAGATAGAAGTACACACGTTTAAGTAAAACTGCTTCCCTGCAAAATACTCCTCTAAAACTAGAAGTACTACTCTGATTCTTGACTACTAAGTACATACTCTAAAATGTACTTAAGTAGAAAGGTACAAGCAGAATCCATTGCTCATAAATATGGTTTCTGCAGAAATCATAAATGCTCAGGTGTTGGTACGTTTAATTCTCATACACATAATTGGAGAGAAAGAGTTCAGAAACCTTATTTGTAACATTTTGAAACAAATCATCAACATTTGTTTATTTTATTCTGTTCACAAAACAACCCTTTGGTGCAATAAAAAAGGAAAATGTTTGGGGCTGCACACTAAACTTCAGAAAGAAAAAAATGTACATCTATGCTATAAGCTGCTATTCGAAAAAGTAAATGGTAAAAAAGTATGACAAAGAAATATTTCTAGTAAAAAATAAACACGTGAAACCAGTGAGACTTGGTGCAAGAGCAGCAGCTGATAAAAGTGGAACCACTTTGTGTACTGACACAACAGGATTCATTACTTCATTAGATTTTGTTTTAAGAATGTGCAAAGTAACTACAGCCATGAGATAAATGTAGTGTCAATAAAAGTTCAACATTTCCTTCTGAATTGTTTTGGAGTAAAAGTAAAAAAACATCAAATGGAAATACTGCACTTAAGTAAAGTACAACTACCTGTACAGACATGTGATTGCAGTACAAATGTAATGAATTCAGGATTTACCACATCTGAGTACATCCTAAAACATCTTTACTTTACCACTGGTTAGGCAGACTCCAGTGACAAATTGGAAAGGTTTGTTATATGATGTCATTGATACACATACATTTTTTTCATTTATCTATTTTCTTATTATTTTTTGTTCTTTCAGCTTGTCCCGTGAGATCAGGGTTGTCACAGCAGATCATAGTCCACAGTTAACCTTTCAAGACAGAGTATGACTACAAAAAAACACTATAGCTCACACCAATGGCTCATAGAAAGCAGCTGGATATGCAATAGGTGTCAGACAATGTAGCAATCAGGATTGACAATCATATTTTATTAAAAAAATGATATTGTGATCCTTTTGGATCATCACTTAGGTTGAAAGACACTTAAGTTTTGCAAGCGGACTGCAAACATGAAATATGGACAACTGAGATGAATAGAACCCTCGGTATAACTAGGCCACACTGTAACAATCAAAACTCTACTGCTGGTATGCAAACATGCAGAGTATGGGGATTGCCATGAATCAGGTTTTCATTTAAAGAATGTGTTGGACATTTGCCACAGCCAATTCAAAGTTATCTAGGTGAGAGCAAATTCATATATGATGTGGAATTTCAACCAAGTTGTTAATCAAAAGACACCACCACAGATGCGAGGCTCAGTCAACGTTCCACTGACTGATTATAACATGTTTAAAAAAGGAGAAAGATGATCTTGAATGCCAAGTCAGCAGCATTTGAGACTTTACAGCTACTAAATTTGGAAACGCCGGGTCAGGTTTCCTGGCTTTGGGTGTCTCCTGTACAGAATCTGAGGAAAAACGCCCCCAAAGGGACATGTTTATAGTTCAGTGGGTCTGGGGTTCATTGTTTGGGACACAATGCTTGGTCTGCCTGGAGCCAACCCTCGACATCAAATGGCAGGGTGAGTTTGCCCGTGGCTGGCTGGAAGCCAGTCTTCTGGGATGTTATCTGGACACACACAGAGACACACACACACACACACACACACACACACACACCCCAATCAGTCAGTTGCAGGCTAGTGGTGAAAGTGTGATCTCTTCAGATTCACTAAGAGAAAATAGAGTTGTTTTGGCAGTAAATGGGTTTGGTTGAAAATAATGAATAACTATTTACAAGCTTAATACTTTGCCGTCCTATGCACAGTGATTTAAGACATTGCATGGCCTCCATAACTCCAAAACATTCAATGCAACTTCTCATGCACCAGTGATTCGAGCTTATGTTTATTGACTACAGCCGAGAAGTGTTATAGAATCATGATGGAAGAGAAAAAGGAACAATAGCGAACACTTCTCCGTCAAAAATATAACCCGTTTTTCCCCTAGTACTAACATAATGAAGTACCACGTCAGTTTGTGTTGTGTCGTTGATGCGCTTGGTCTAGTTATGTTTTTTACACACTACCTCACTGCACATGGCTTAGTTTATCTGGAATGCAGTGACCCACAGCTTCCAGATATGCTTCTATGCACACACCTAACCCACAGTAAATAGTGGTTGCTTGTAAGAGTGGCTACATAGAAAACAAAGTGTACAGTACACATGTCGTTTGTAGGATATACTACATCCTTTTAGGCACAGATCCAGATCCAGATACACCACTTTAGACTTTCTTCATCATAAATTACTTGTAAAATACAATAGAAGTGCTAAAGAAAATCTATTTACAATTAGAATAATGTAGGAGATAAATCATTACATTTACTATAAACTCCATCACCACAGATGATGATCTCTTGACAAAAATTTGACAAAGATTTGTGTTATAAGCTCATGATAATTAATTATTCTGCAATCTTTCTTGTAAGGAACTGAAGGTGAAGTGTGCACCATTAGTTAGACTGTGGTATTGTTTTATCCATCAGTGTCTGTCTTGCTGTGTCTCTCCACCCCTTTGATACTATTGTTAAATATGGCATGTTGTGGGAAAGCCCAGCGATAAAGACAGTTCCTCTCATATGACATTTTAAAGAACCAAATAAATGGTGTCAATACATTATTTTGGGTGTGTTGGAGAAAATTGCTGAATGATTAATGCCTGGAATATTATTTTCACACACCTCCAGATAAGGTCTGTTTCTAATGAGATTTCTTTTGCAAATCCTGCAGGCGGTTGCTTTGTATTGTCCTGCTTAACATTCAGATCAGTTTGTAGAAAAGTTAGCTTGTGTTTCCTTGCACTTAGCAACATTCTTTGGCAAATAAAGAGCTGAAACAATTATGTTGTGACATAACAGCACTTACAACACATACGCCTGTTGCATTTCAATACATGATGGTTTTCAATTTACTTGTGTACAAATAATTATAATTAAAACATGCAGAGATGCTGTAGATTGAAAGTATGTCCAATTGTCTGATTGTGCTTGTATTTTCACTTTTTTGCGTAAGTAAAAATATAGAAAGTAATTCATTTGTTGAAGGTATTTTATCATTTTATATTTATTTTATTTATTTTTTTAATTTAATATAGGGCTATATTGTTTATTCCTGTCTGACGGGAGACTTTTGGTCAGTCAGTGTTAATGTATGCTGGTTCTTTCTAAATCTGTGTGTTGATGTAATCTGTTTGCAATGTTTGGAAGTAAGAATTCCTGCTGCACAATGCAGCCACTGGTGTATTTGCCCCCGCAGTGGGTGGTACACATGTCTCGCTGTCGCATACCCAGCGGCTGTGATGACTATTATGAACAAAACAATGGAAATCAAACATTTTGCTTCACTGGAAGCCACTTTAGATGCTATGTGCGATTAGAATTATATATACATAGGCTCATTTAGTGTCGGAGAAAACAGGCACAAAACACGGAACAGCTTTTGTGTTGTAGTCCAGGAAAAAAGATGTTGCCTCTCCAGTCTTTACAATGGACTCTGAGCAATAGTGTTATTGGTGAAACAAATGTTGCTATTGTAATGTTTTCCCAAAGGAGTGCTCAAAGCTCATCTACCACTTTTACATGTTTTACAATTATGTAAGTTTACACTTCTTCTAGTGAGTAAAAAAACAACATTTCACTCGCTATCAATATGATGTGGGTCACAGTGAATCTGGTTCTTTGACCAACTTCTGTGTAGTAGAATCTACATGAAAGAACAAGGTCTTCGCATGAACTGGAAGATGGAAAAGTTGTTTACTGGAACAGAGAAAATTCCAGGAATGCAAATTGTGCTGCATTTTAGTTATTACCGAACTGTACTGTACATCTCTGCAATTATGCAATAATTTACTGAAACACACAACTAAGAGAAGAGCTACAAATCTCTTCACAGAGTTTGCTGCAAATGGACTTTGACATGCCGACACTAATATTTTTAATACTATGTATTTAGTTTGTCAAAATTGCAAACTTAATGCATATTATTTAATATACAGTGACATATTATCCAATATTAATGAAATAATAAAATAGTCACAACAATTCCATCGGTGCAAGACAAATATTCCATGAAAGGTTTAAAACTTAACTGCAATTAGACATAGAGATATTTGGATAATATTTGATATTTTCTACCCAGGTATGTTAAACTATTAATAGCAGGGTGATGGCAGTATTGATATGGAGTCAAAATTAGTCCCAAAGGAAACATTTCCCTTCTGTTTAGCAAACAGTAGCTGAGCTTCCCTTGGCACCCTCCTCCTTTGCTGTTAAGGAGGGAGACATGCAAATGTTTCGCCTTGAAAGAACACTGCTTCAGACCCTGCATTTTCAGAGAGAGGCACTACTTTTCAAAGTCACAACAACAAAGGCAAAGGGACGGGTAAATCCAGTCTTACCTTATACTTTAATGACAAAATACATGCATCCATCTACTCAATACAGATGGAACTGATGGTTTGCAAATGTTGATTTGGCCACAGACAAAAAGGGAAAAATCTTCAACCTTTATTGGACAGCATTTTGTCCTTATTACTGAGCCATGGGAAACGCAATGAAGACATAACACAGGTAATATGTGGAAAATTGACTGGCCTTTTTAACATGCCTAGAGGTTATTAGAAATACAGCTAGATGCAATTTTGTTGCTGAAAATGCATTGTATTTTCACTCTTTTGGCAATTTTATAAAAGTATAAAATTCCGATTTTTTTTTCTCCCTTTGGAAGATTGCAACATACAAAATAAAATGATGTCCTATCTAAAAGTCGATAATGATAATGATGGTGGCGATATTATTATTGTTGTTGCTGTTGTTGTTACTGTTGTTGTTGTTGTTGTCGTTGTAAATGTGATTTGCGGTAAGTGGTTTGCGGTAGTAAGTGGGTTTTTTTTTTTTTTTTTTTTGTCCTTTTGGCTCATTCTGTAAGTTTAGGGTCGCCACAGCGGATCATTGTCCGCATGTTGACTTGGCAGGACGGGACGCCTGATGCCCGTCCTGACGCAACCCTCCCCAATTTCTACGGGCTTGGGACTGGGCACTGAATTTGCTAATAAATTTAATCCCTCCAGCTGATCTGAAATGATTCAAATTCTGTATGTAAGATATAGTTCTCAATTCAAATGCTCGTTGGGCATTTTTAGATAAGTTTGGTTTTATTTTGAAATTTCAACCGGATGTTTTACTGTTAACTTCGGTGACCTTAACGCTGCTGTGCGTACCGTGTGACCGTCCATCTCACCGCTCACTGACCCAAGCTGTTAGCATCTGACGGGTTGTCTCCAATGACTCGTACTAGCCTGCACCGACAAAATCTCAGAGGACAATATTAACTCGGCCTTATCCGCAACGTCCATGGCAGCAATCTGTTTCTCTTTTTGTAACCCCACCACTCTTTAAAAATTCCGCCTAAAAAGAAAAAGCGTTCTCTCCCCTCTTTTGGGCTTTCAGCAGACGTAAGTAACACTAGCTTTAGCTAATCGCCTTGTTAGCTTGGAGATTAGCATCTTGTTACGTTTACCGGCTAATGTAGTAGCAGCAGCTTGCTTTCAGCGAACAAGCAATGTTTATAGTGGCTCTATTAAATCATATAGATTATATAACGTACACTAGCATTTGTTTTTTTCCAAATACGAGTACTGATTATTGAACAACAATATTTAATTAAATGACGTTTAGCTCACGAAAAACCTGCCCCAAATTTGCGTCACAACAGTACCAAGCCAGATATAACGTTAGACAGGTTTGTTGCGCATAAGTTGTGTGGCGTTGTTCAATTTCAATGCCATGTATTAAATAAGGTTTTAAATTTGGTTAGTAGCAGGCCATTAGGTCTTTAAGTATGGGTCATCTAGGTCATACAAAATAAATTCATTTCCATGTAGTAGAAAATAAACCGTAAAACACGTTTCTCTAAGCTAACGTGCAACTCCCATGCTGCCCTTTCAGTGCCTTTTAACTTTTTTGATTAATTTGACTGTACAGACATAACCTATTTATTGCAGTAATGGTGGAGTATGTGTCAATGGAGAAAAGATTGCTACCCTCATCACAGTTGTATTTCTCTGTCAGCACTGATTTCTGTGTGCCTTGGCCTCATCTGTCCTTTTGCAGGTGTACAACAACTATCCAGAGGATTTAGGGGCAGCTCTCTACCGAGAGCCATTTGACTTCAACGCTGAGCCACCTTGGGATCCTAGCTGATAGTGGAGGAGTTCATCCCAGGACTCATCCATGTAAGTAAATTAGATTGGAATTGGATTTAGGATTTCTCTTGTTTGTGGCACTGATAGAAGAGCAGACGAGAACATGTTCCTTTTGCATTTGACTTTGCAGGAATCGGTTTGCAAGTGTCATTGTTTGTAAATGCAGTAAAAAAAATTACTTCAACAAAACTCTTGATAACGGGAACAAAGGCGTATTAACAATCTGCTTGACCCAGATAAACTACAAGGTCTCTGTAGTTATTTTCAAGCATTTCAGGTGTATTTTAAGCTGTTACAATAAAATAATAGAACTCTGGGGGGTTAACTGCAGTTATTTTAATCTTGCTCTGATTTAGTTGCAGAAGGGGAGAAAGGATTTGGTTGTACATATTGATTCTGCTGATGCGTAAAATGGACATTTTTAACAAAGTAATTGCTGTAGTGCGATGTTTGCATTTCATGTACACCCACATTATTGTCACAACTGCTTTCAAGGGAAGGGACAGTGTTGGGGTCGAGCCATCTTCCAACATTAAGGTTGTGTTTTAGCTCAGAACTTGATAATTAATGCCTACATATTGTTTAATGCAAATAATTACATTTTATTTGAAAATTAGCAAGGAGCCCCTGTAAATTGAACACTGTCTTTCTGTCTGTTCATCTGTTTTGTCAGCCGTGTTACGGTATTCCACAACACAGCAGTATTTGTAGGCACATTGTTAGTCTCCCCATTTAACCTTTCCAAAACCACAGTCACGTCACATCTGGTCCTGTCCAGACAACTGTGCCTTTCTGACGTACTCTGCAACGTTATTGAAAGTAAAGTTGTGACACCAATGCCGCCAGTATTGTACCTTGGTTAATGCCATCAAAAAGAACCTTTACGGGTCACCAGCTCAGGGATTAATGGCGATTGTTGGGAGTAATTGATGGTAAAGTTTGAACCCTGTGCCCCAGACTCTGTGTTTTCACGGTGGCTTTTCAGAAGAATAGACCTCTTCTACAAAGCTATCCCATGATGTAGAACTTGTTCTGTGCTCAGATTGGACTATAGTAGGGCAACAAAAATAAATTCCTCTTTAACTTCATGTCTCATATTGACTTTTTTTTCCTTTTGTACAATTTGTTGCATAAGCCTAGGACCCCAGGGGCTCGAAAGCGAACGATCAGAACCACTTCAGATTAGCCACATTCTTTATGCCTGCCGGATTAGAGGAAAAGGGTTGAGAGGATGAAAGGTATCACTGATGAACCACAATATTCTGTTGGCCTACTAGAGGGAGACACGGTCTTCAGTGATGTGATTGACAGTCACATTTATGAACAAACTCTGGTAAGTAGCCTCATGGTAAGAACTTGTACATTTAGCACACACTTATAAACATGGATTTCTTACTGTCTTAGAATTAGTCCCAAACACTGTATTGCATTGACTTGTTTAGTATATATGCTGCAGAAAGGTTTTTGTAACCTTGTTTTTTCCTGACTTATTTACATGGGTGCTTCCTTTTTCCTTAGTCTGAGAAGAATGCATTCTTCGTAGCAGACCTTGGAGTTATAATGAGGCAGCATGTTCGCTGGCGAACCTATATGGCTCAAATTCGACCTTACTATACTGTCAGATGCAACAGCAGTCCAGCTGTTATTGAAGTTCTTGCTGCTCTCGGCACTGGATTCTTATGCACCAATAAGGTACTGCTGCAAACATTTGGACTACTGATGTCAAATAATTAGTAGGCCATTTTCTAAATAAATTATATTTTCAACAATCCCTGTACAAAAACTAAAACCTAAAACCAACAATGTTGCCCTAAAAGCTCTGAATCACCCTCATTTTGTACAGAGAACAGAGCCAGTTCACTGAAAGTGACATAGGTTACATTTTACATTTTTCTAAAGAAAATAATTACAGTGGTGATTTCCACTGTGTTGGCTGCACTGAACATTGCACACTGAACAGGAACTTGTTTAAGTAACAGGTGTTGTTAATGTATTTGCTATTTTCATTTTTTAACCATTATATAAATGGTATATATACACAACCCCTTTTTCCAGCAGAGCAAAGCAAACACATTTATGTGAATGATATTGTATTGTACTGTAGTCCACAAGGTGTACAACAGTTATACAGGTGCCACCAAGTGGCCAGTTAACTTCAGTGCTCAAGTGTTTTTTTGTCATATAATATATCCACGACAAACCATGCAGGCAGAACTTAATATTATGTTCACATACAGTACCTATTGCTGCAATTTACGTGTTTGTCTCTTTGTGTTTTAGTCTGAACTTGAGCTGATGCAGACTCACGGTATCCCCTCTGAAGATATCATCTATAGTGGTGTTTGCAAACAGGTCTCCCAGATAAAATACGCTGCTAAGAACGGCATTGACCTTCTGGTGTGTGATAATGAAGCAGAGCTACGCAAGATTTCCCGCTGTCACCCCAATGCCAAGTATGTGATGTGTGACGGTCATAGTATTAGTCACGTGAATCAATTGTTTACTATGTAACATTGGTAAACAATTAGCCCTGTGTCATTTGCTACAGCATATTGGTTGTTTCATACCAGCAACACCAAAGTTTGTAGCAAATCAGGCTGTAAAAGAACTATTTGTTTTGGGTTGAGAAAGTTTGTGGTTCGAGTGCAAGCTTCTTCAAATTTATTTGAATGTTTTTTTTGTTTGTTTGTTAATTCAGGCTGCTGGTGCAGGTGTCAACTGAAACATCCAGTCCGGATGATGAGATAAGCATGACATTTGGCTGTTCCCTTAAGGACTGCAGGCATCTGCTGGAAAGTGCCAAGGAACTGGGTATGGAGGTGGTGGGAGTCAGGTGAGACCTGCAGAAATACCCTGTGACTGGGTAAAAAGCAGTTTGTAAAGAAATGCAAATATAGACTGTTTACAAGGACCACAGCAGCTCACTGTTGAAGTCATTATTTGGTCAAAGCCAAAACGGATAAAATGAACTTGTCATGACTATTGACCTCTTTTTCGTTGTCTGCCCTTCACAGATGTCACATTTCCGGTTCCTGTGAGGATGACCAGGTGTATGTTCATGCCATCTCTGATGCCCGTTGTGTCTTTGATATGGGAGTAAGTCATCTTAGATTCTGGAATTTTGCTTGTTCACTCCAAGGGCTACTTTTTATTGCCTACTTTTGAACTACAGACACTTTTGATGACTCCCAAAAGCGTCAGTGCTTAATAATCACTTGTGTTTTATTTTATCTATAAAAATTTACAAGCCTTTATTTGCCTCAGGAGGAAATTGGCTTCAAAATGAAAATCCTGGACATTGGAAGTGGCTTCAGTAGCTGTGAGGCTCAGCTGGAACTGGTTAGTGTACTGCATGCATCATCATACCACATCACTGAAAGAGTTGTGTAAATAGCATGAAATGGATTGTATCACTATTGCGTAATTAGAAAAATGTTCAATATTTTATGTTTTGCATGGTACTGATAACCCATAAAATACTGTGAGGTCTGTGCTTTACATTAATCGTGGGATAACGTTTTAAATGTTCATTTTAAGGGGATATCTGTTTGGCCCCTAGTTTTATGAAGGTCACCTTTTTGCAGATCAACAGTGCAGTTATGTCTATGGTGGACCTGTACTTCCCCTCTTCTAGTGGAGTTTCTATCATTGCTGAGCCTGGCAGCTTCTTAGTGTCCTCTGCTTTCACCCTGGCTGTTAACGTCATTTCTAAGGAGATTGTGGCACGAGATCACCACAACCAGACTAATGGTTAGTGATTACTTATTTGTTTTGGGGAAATCCCAGCAGACTATGGGAAATATAACTTCTATGAAATATGCATTATGTAAAGTCAAGGCCACTGCACAAATGTTTAAATCATGTAAACCAAATTATAAACAGCAGGTTTAAAAGTAAATTGTTTACATGCAGATAAATTTGATCTTCTCTGTATTCTGTGAACAGATGATCCATCCCCCAATGATGAGCCAGAGTTTCAGTACTACATGAACGAGGGAGTGTATGGATCATTTGCTAGCAAACTATCCGATACAATAATTACCGCTCCTTCTGTTCACAAGGTAATAAAAGATTTTTCTGGGTCACAACAAAACTCTACTTCCTCTATTCAATCTGCAGTAGTCTAATAAGAGTTATTTTATTCTCCTTTCCGATGTACAGGACAATTACAGTAAATTACTTATGATTAATATACGCCATATATTATAGTTTGTTTGTTTTTTGTTTCTTTAAACACATCTCACTGTAGTTTATTGGGAAAGATTATTGTGTTACATGTATAAACAGATTATCTTGCTTCGCAGAACACATCCCTGGATGCTCCCGTGTTCAGCACCAGCCTGTGGGGTCCATCTGGCGATGACTTAGACCGGGTAGTGGATCACTGTCTATTACCTGAGCTCAACATTGGAGACTGGCTCACGTTTTCCCAAGCTGGGGCTTACAGTCTGGGTCAACCACTTTGCACCTCCACTGACTCATTCCCACCCCCTGTATACTATGTCATCTCCTCTAGAGACTGGTAAGCAACTTAGCAGTGGCATGTTTTTAAATTGTAAAGTTTGTACTTGGAAAGAAACCCATTTTTTTCTGTATATATTGTATGTTCACTTAATACAAGTTTGTTTTTCTCCACCAGGTTTGAGATGCAGGACACCAGCGTCACCCATGAGGCTACCCTGAAGAACCTTTCATTGGTGCCTTATTTCCTTAATTCCTGCCAAACAGAGGCTGCACTCTCTGTCCCAGCTTAGGAATAAGAAGACCTGGAAGGCTTTTAACTTTACTGATTTCTGCTGCTAGTTTCCCCTGGTCTACATTCCACTGGGATGAACTGAACCAACAATGCAGCCAGGGCCCGACTGAGTTCAAATCATCAACCCCCCACTACCATGTACAGTGTAGATTGTGATTAGATCGGGAAAACTAAGTAGTTGTTAATTAGAACGCAACAAAATGGATGACTCCAAAAAACAGACGCATTATTCCCCTTGCTTCGGACCTCCAATGGCACTGCAGTTTACATTTATACAGTAGATATTATGATTTTGAATAATAATGTTTGACAAATATATCATCTCTATCTTCATTACTGATACCATTGTATTTCTAAGTAAAGCGGTGTATTTAAATATAAACCCACTTGTGAGCTCTTGTAGGATGTTTTGCTCCAAGATGTGTATTTATGAATTTAAATGGTTGTAAAGTTTATATTGTGTGATACAAGCTTGATTTCATAATTACATTTGGCATCTGTTGTCCTGTTTGAAACTAGAGTTGCAGCACTACATTGCTGCTCATGTCAGTGTGAATTTACCTATGTGGTTGCTGTGATGATCATCTTGTATCACCATGACACCCATTCCTGGATAAAAACAAAATGTGCAGTCTGCTATAGTATGGGTGGAAAGCTAATTAACTCAGTGTTTCCAAGTAAACTGATGGAGAATTTTTCATGGGTCCTGAGTAGAAGGCTACCATATTAATAAAGTAGCAGCAGGTAACTTCTATGTCACAGGATAACTAAGCAGGTTTAATAGACAGCATGTGCTACAGTTGGAAAAAGGGAAGTGTTGATGGACAACATGAAAAATTATAATGCTAGAACCCTTACATCTCTACTGTTGCATCTGTTTAAAATAATTTGTATCACATTTGTGATGTGTTGAAATAATATTGTATTTTCTGACTCTGCAAGTATACTTGCAACGTGTGTATCACATCCGTGAAGTTGTCTCCCAATCTGTGTCTATGGCATAATGAAATATTGGGCATTTGCCTTTTGTTAACATGTAGCTGTGCTTGTCATCTTCAACAGTAATAAACACCTTATCGACTTGGTTGCTGAAAACAGTGTGTGTGTTTTATTATCATAAGCAGTTATAAATGTAAATAGAAAAGCCCTGCTGCTGTAGTACTACAAAAGTTTCATCCTTGCTAATGTGATCGCAGGAATAGTCTGTGTTGAGCTTTTTGGAGTCAGGTTCCATGGTAGTGATTTGTCATTAAGATTACCTAATAGTAATTTATGATGGTATGGTCAAAACGGAATATGTAGCTGCATTTACAACACTGTAAATGTTGAAGTCATAAAAACATACCTATAATGTTGTCTCTTTTGTCCCTTTGACAATGTCCAGTACCTGGAAACACTAATGCTTCCCACAGTAAGATGTGGTAAATGACTAACTGTATTTGCTAAAGCTAAGAGTACCACATGAATATGTGGTCAATGAGGGATTGATACGCCTCTGTTATAAGTAGTGTGGTGATTATTGGTGCAACAACATCACAAATGAGATTAAATTATACAATGAAAAAACAATTATGTCAATTAGCAGACTTTTTTTGGTGTGTACATAACAAGTACAGGCTACATTTCCCATGAAGTTGGGCAGTAAATCAACAGAAAGACAGTGCAAGGTTTCCAAATAATTTCAGTGGTAGTTTATTGTAAAAACAATATCACAGAGACAAAATATTGAATGTCTTAAAAAATTTGGGACGGGGAGAAAAAGCCAAGAAAAGTTGGGTAATGCTATAAAAAACATCTCAAAACTAATGAGGTCTTCTTGTCCTAAGAGGCCACTGAATTTAAAACAGACATTCTGTAGTATTGTATTACAGCATCCACAAATCAGAGTTAAAACTCCACCACACTATAAAAAAGATACATATCCAGAAACACTGCTGCCTCAAATGAGCCTGAGCTTATTTAAAATGGTCTGAGCCTGAGGAAAAATGTTCTGCGGTCTTACGAGTCAAAATTGGACTTTTCTTTTGTCTGTTACAGACAGCTTACAATCGATGCAGTCAGTGTGTGTTCATGCTAAAATCCTGTCTAAAGCTTTCAAAACTAAACAAACTGGTCTCCTCAGTTCATAAATACTTACTGAGTGTTGTTAAGCAGAGAGGTGATACAGCACAGTGCCCGTCCCAACTTTTTGAAACATGTGCTGGCAATTCAAAACGAGCATGTATTTTTGTGTTAGGAAAGTTTTTTAGCTTGAACATTTGATCTGTTGTCTTTGTTCTACTTGGAATCAAAGTTACGTTTTAGAAAATTGCAAACCATAGCATGTTCTTTTTATTCACATTTTACAGTGTCCCAACTTTCTTGGAAAAGGAACCGTAGCTCCTACATCATTCTCCATGTCTGATACCTTCTTCTCCTGAACTGTAGCTTTCAGCCATTCCAGTGCTCCCATCCGATCCAAAATAATTGCCCATCTCCCCTCTTTACTTGTCATAGGCAAATCCCAGTCTTTCCTTGGCTGCCTACACTCACCATTCTCCTGCCCCGGTTGTTTGGTGCTCCCTTCTGGATCAGTTGGTGTGATGGAAAATCAAGCATGTATAGTTTTAATGATTATGATTAGTGTAGTTGTACTCATGGAATTTGCACCTTGGATGTTTTATGGGGATGTTGTGACACTTGGTTTTGATGTCTGTGTTTTTGTTCTGAGGAATGTGCCTGTGGAGGTGAATGAGGTCGGCTATATGGTTGTCTGCCCACATGGAGTCATCTCCAAGTTGCACCAAGTTCGTAGATGCTTAACGTATGTTGTAAAAGTTACCATAAAAGGGAAAAGCTGGAGGTAACAGCCTGGGTGGGGGTGGGGGTGGGGTGGGGGGTATTCTGCCCAGCAACAGGAGGATATAAATTCATGTTTGACATGTTAAGACTTTTGAACTGCACTGGACGGAGACTCTGTTAGTGCACTTCTCTCTTGAGAGAAAATAAAACCCTTGAAGACATCCTGGATGTGGAAGCTTCTGGTGTCTGTTACCAGTAATTGTCGAATTTTGCCAAGACAGAGGTCAAACGTCGATGCCCTCTCAAACTGCTTCTGATCACTTGTTTTTCAGTAGCTGTGTACGACATTTTAATTAAGATGCATACTTGAGATATAAAATAGATCTGAATACATCTGAATAAAGACCAAAAGAAAGAACACGTTTAAATTCAATATTCTATTTCCTCCCAAAAAACAGCATAGTGCAAAATTGTTGTATAACAGATTCCCATATGGTCAGAAAGAACAATATACAAGTATTCTTTGCTCAAATATTATTTTAAAGACAAACTTTTATAAAAGTGCTATAAAATCTACAGCTGATAAGGAGCATGTTTTCTCAGTTTAAGGCAACAAAGTAGTTGGAAGTCAACTGTGAAACATCTCAGTAACCTATTTATATAGAAATATTATTATTAGTCAATTAAGCTTTGATTAAGTCAATTAAGCTTTGAGAGAGAACTGAGAACAGGACACATAAAAACAACGTTACAAACCTTTTACTGAAACAACTGTAACACATAATGTACAGTTAGATTCATTAAAACAAAATTCAAGAAATTCTAATTCATCCATCTAGAAATGATTCCACTACTAAGGTGCATGGAAAAAACAAACAAGCAAGAAAAAACATCGACATTATTTCAAACTTAAAAAAAGGAATTTTTTAAGGCCAGTCTCTCCTGTAAACTGTTGTCATGAGCTCTGGGTTCAGCTGAGGATGTTAAACATATGGCAGCTTAGATATGAATGCATTATAATTAAAGACATTGCTGCTTTTGAGATGTCAGTGATGACCTCTGACCTCTTTTGATATAATACCACAGTAGTGAGTGTGAGAGGTGTTAGTGTACACAAGACAGAAGAAACAGAGCAAGCGGTGAATTAAAGTATATTGTATTATTATAGCTGTGCATTTTTCTGTGTATAAGAATACAATTAGTAGCCTTTAGTATTTTTGGTATCAAAATCTGGAGAACGCTTGGTAATTAAAGAGACTCCCAGCAGCAAGATTCAGCCAAGCAAAAGTCTCACATTCAGTTTTACCGGTGTGCAGTTTTTTTTTTAATTTTTTATTTCGTAATCCTTCTGGGATCCCTGAGAGAGTTTGACAAAGACCGAATGTTGTGGAAGCGATGGGGTCTGCAGATTGGCTGACCCCCTAACGTCTGCAAGGCGTTTTCCTTACTGCAAAGTGTCTGCGGGCATGCTTGGTCAGGTGATCACTACGCATGAAGCGGCTGAGGCACATGGGACAGGCGAACTTTTTCTCTCCCGTGTGGGTTCGTCTGTGACGGGACAGCTCGTCAGAGCGAGCGAATCGCCTCTCACACCCTTCCCATTTGCATCTGAAGGGTTTCTCCCCTGGGTGCGACAGGGAAATTAAGAATTTTTAAAAAATGTATTAGTTGCATTCATTTACAGTCCGTAGACTTTTTTAACATTCTGAGTACAGTTAGTATTCAAATCCTTCATCTCTTACCTGTATGTGTTCTCAAGTGGGCCTTGAGGTGGGAGCTCTTGAAGTACGTCTTGCCGCAGTCCTCATGGGGACACACATGACTGCGTACACGGGCCATCTCTGGCTGCAGCTGGCTTTGTTTTTGCTCTAGAGGGGTACAACTAGGCACAGGGGCAATGGCTGGCAACCTGGTGCCACCAGGGGTCACCAGTGCTGGCTGAATGTAGAGGGTATTCACTGCCGGCTGAGCGAGAAGGAGCATTACAGTGCCCTTTGCTACCTGTCCCCCAATGAGGAGGACCTGGGCATGAGATGCTATAGGAGTTTGTGCATGTGGTAGTGCAGGCTGCTGTTCGTGCTGCACAGAGGTGATGGCAGGCAGGGCTGGTAGTAGGCACTGCTGCTGACTCTCACTACCTGTGACGGAGTTTTGCACAGCACTGCTAGAAAGACAGGAGACAGGAAGAACCTGGCAGTAGACAGGCACAGAAGATACCCTAGTGACACCAGGGATAGAGGACGCAGACTGGGGTGTGTTTGATTTAGCATTAAGGCCTGAAAGGCTCTTCTGCGTCTTGTTGCCCGGAACCACATTTGTCAAAGTCTCAACGAAAGGTTTCTGTGGTGTAGCAGCATTAGAATCACACTGCATAGTGATAATCTTTTCAGAGTCTATAGAGCATTTTGTGGGAATTTGAGTGAGTCTATCTTCCTTGGAGACTGGGTGGATGTTACAGCAGCAGTGCTGACCATCTGTGGTGTGGCGAATTACACTGGTGCACTGAAAAGCAGCGGTGTGTGTGCGCAGATGTGTGCCTTCTGTTGGGTGGCACCTTGGACTTTCGGTGGCTTCAGGTTTATGTAAGGTTTCTGCTGAGGCTGGGTGGGTGGCCTCATAGTGGGGTGGGCTGTTTGGTGGTGTCATACACTGAAAGGAAAAGGGTTAATTTATTAACTTGCAAAACATATTTCTTCTTTTAAATAAGTAAAAAAGCCCACTTATCAAATGCCCTTTAGTCTTCAACTGCATTTGCATGTCTCCCTACATGCATAGACTGTATAATGAGTGTATTGTTTAGAGCCAGTGTAGAGCCAGTTTTGTTATTTTCTACACTGTAGATTAATCATAAAGACACTGCATCTATATTATAACAAATGTAATCATGTGACACTATAGCTGACACAAACAAGTGTAAAAGCAAAATGTGTTTCATAGTTTCATCTTTTGAACGTAGCCCCCAAAACAGCATTGCTTTATATTTTAAAGAACTTTGTGAGGTAATAATCTTGAATGTTTTCTTATACAATAAATAGCCTTATCCAACCGTCTTATCCATGGTATAGCATGAACTGCTGACATATGACCACAAATCTAATTTCCTATTCTACCTCTATCACTCAGGCTCATCCTAGAAACTCAACTTGACAACTCATACCCTGCAATGGTCACTTACAACAGGAGTTTCCATTAACAAATTAAGCCTAGAGGAGCCAGAGTAGTCCTCTGAGGAGTCTGAGGATGGAGTCAAGGGTCTGAGATGTTTGTGCCCACTGGTTTTCCAGTGTTTGGTCATGGACATCAGAGCCTCTACTGCCTTAATGTCACCTGCACCCATAGGGGAAGTCTGGGAATCAGCCTGGATATCTGGTTGGAATTCCACAAGGTCCATGCTGTAAATCTGGTAAAAGACTTAAAATGAGTATAAGACAAAAGTGTGGACTGTTTCTACATCAGGTTTTGGTAATTATTTTTTCTTTAAGTTTATAAGCCATCCGACCCTTCACTCATTACAGTCTACAAACGAATGTAAAGAAGCATGTGAGTGAGCATGATCAGCTGCTGCTCCCGAGCATTAGGGCCCTTTCACCTACTTTCCCAGGAGACAAAATCACCAACTGTGCTCCTTACATAAACACACAGCACAACAACCCCTCCCAACCCGAGCGCCACAAACACACAATACAGAGCTGATCATCATAGTCTTCAGCAACCAGTAAAGCTGATGGTACGTTAATGGTAGAAGGCACATGTTGTATGATGATGAACAAACTTGAAAACTATAATTAGAAATCAATCTCAGCTACACCAATATTCATTTACTTTATTTTTTAAAACTAATATTATGGTTTAGATGAGGCTTCTTAAGTTATCAGAATAAAATAATATACCTACATCTTATCTGAGTCTGTGAGAAGTGTTCAGGACCCAAGAATCAACCGTCTCTGCGTCCTGTGTGAACACTTGATACAACCTACGTGAAAATACCCTCTCCCACTTTTGCTCTGATCCACGTCCCCATTCATCGTTTCAAACGCGGTGGGGGAAACGGGGGGCGTGTCTTTACGCGTCGCCCAATAGGACGCAAAGGTGTGTTGGCCGGAAACGAATCGAAGAGGGACTGGGTGCGTGATCGGGGGCTGACGGCACCGTGGTGGTAGTGTGGTACACAACAGCACGGCGTGTGAAAACTGCGTTACCCCTCACCCGCCCTCCAGAAACAGGACAAACCTTCTGTTATGACTAATCATGTTACGGACAGATGCAATTGAAAAAACAGATGCCCTGTGCTCACCAGGTGACGAAGTGCAGCTTTTAGGCTTTTACGCATGCGCGCGCGCGCACACACGCACACACACACACACACACACACTATTTATATGGGAGACAATGTCCACAATCTTTGTTTGGCAAACATGTATTTAAGTATGTATCTAAAACTAATAAAGGCTCAAGATTCAAGTCTTTTTATGGCAGAGTTCCCTTTCTGACTTTCCCTGAAGAACAACTATCTATTGAGCTGCAATGGGAAGATAGAAACCAAAACTGGGAATTTCCTACTAAAAAGGCTGCAACTTTGGAAGATCTCCATTTAATGTGACTATTAAGGGTGTAGTTGTGGGCTGTGTTCAACAAATATTCAAAAGTCAAAGTTCAAAATTCTCTGTTACTTCATTCATTGTAAATCTGTATCTCAACATTACAGTGCAATACGAAATTGTTGGAGCACTCGATTAACAGATATGCATTCATTAAATGATTTCCTGAAGGCATGTTTAAAACGCTACCACATAGGAACTGATGGATTACAAGTCACAAAAAAATACCACAATCCCAATTGGCCAGCTTCAGAACAAGTTGAAGACAGAACATACATTTTTATCACCTTTGTTTGATTCTGCATTTTTGTAGGAGCACACACTCTTGGCAGATTATTCTGTAATGTGAACACTTTCTACTTTTTGCCATGTAGTTGTCAAACCAAAAATAAAACACTTGCTGGGAGGATGTCAGAAATTCCTTTCTTTGAATATTACAAACCACTATACTGTGTTTTGGCATCTAATAAGCAGTAAAATTCACCTGCTAGACTTGCCAGAACATTGTCTCACTGGAATGTGAAACAACCCACTGCAGCCTCATGCACTGTTTTACAATAGGTGAAATATCTGTGTGATTACAGCCATGTATGTTTGCAAGCAATTTCCAGTTTATACGTTTAGTAGATTTTGAGGACCAGTCACTTTAATTTAATTTCCAATAATTCTGGCAACTCTAAACCATAACAATCAAAAGCAGATTAAACGTGCTGAATATCCTTTTATATATGTTGTGCAAAGCAAAAATACAGAATGACTAATAATACTTGTGGTCTGTGGTTCAGTTTCTTTATCTGTACTGATTGGATGGTCAAGCAAACATTGCAAAGTGTGCAGTAATGGCACCAAAGTAAAAAACAGGTTGCCCTAGTTTTATAAGAGCCATGTAAGGGAGAGCCACAGTTTGGTCAGAGTTATAAGCCATGCCCTTCAGAGTAAAACCTTACAACATCCTAATAGTAATGTACAACGGACAGCTGATTTTATAGGAATTTAGTATTAAAGTATTAGAATTAGAGTATTCCCGCAAAAGTAACCGATTCTTGTACAATACTGGCCAACTTTGTTGTAAATGGCAAGATAGACCAAGTTAGGTTCAGTGTTCATTTTTGCCGTCCCTGAAATGGATATTTGTCTCTCTCCAAACATTTAAAGGCCAAAGTTTGGAAGATGATCCAAGCCACACAATAGTCCTGCTCAAACGCCTTAGACCACCATTAAATTTGTTTGTTCTACAGTGTCTTTATTAGATGCCTCTAAAAATATATAAGGCCACAATATTTAAAAAATACAAAATTAAAAGGCTTATAGACTAAAGTGACAGCTGACCTTCCTTCGCACTTAGCATGTCTTGAACTCTTGTGCAGGGAAGATGAGTTTCACTGCACAAGAAAAGAGGTGGAAAATTAATTTAACTGTCAAAATCTGATGAGAAGTCAAGCAAGGTCCTGGCTCAATATCTGGCAGCTTTATCTGAATGCTGAATTAATCCTTCCATAGTCCAAAGAAGCTTGAATGGCCTTTGTGGAAGGATAGAAGCCAAGAATCCACTTTTTCAGAAGAAGAACAGGACAAAAACGCTGAGATATGCAAGAGCTCACAAAGATTGAACTGGGGATCAGTAATTCATCATGAAACCTGATTGCGAACAGTTAGTTTTACATGGCAATGATCCCATGCACACGGCTAAACAAGTAAAATTACATTTGGAAAAGAAAACAGCTAATAAAATGGCCTAAAGTCTAAACTTCAATATCATAGAGGCAGCCGGGGATCAACTAGACAGAGAAAGACATAAAAAAAGATTTTAAAGTCTGAAGAATTTTAGAAAATGGCAAACATGGCCTTGTATAATACACCATGTGATTACTTTGAAAAAATCAAGATGTGCTAAAGTCAAAGGGAGGTGACTAGAAACAGCTTTGTTAAAAAAAACAATATTGTGCACATAGTTTCTGTATTTTCTGGCTGTATCTTAATAGAGAGGCATATGAATAGATATAGATTGTACCTGTAAACTTGTCAAAGTGGCCAAGCTGATGGTAACTATACCTACCGTAAGAGTACTGTATTTAGCAAGAAATAAATGCTGACATTCTGCACTTTTATCTTATATCCCTCTGACATTAACCCTAAATGGCTTCAGAGTACAGCAAACACATATGAATTGGCCTTGTCATTTTAACACTTTTGGAGGGGGGCGTTACATCACAGCCAGTATTAAGAGGAGTTATTTTCAATCAAGTGATTGTGTTTCCTCACTGGGAAAATGTTATACTTGGGGCCTGACTAAGAGGAGCTGGTGCTGACTCACAAATCTGTGACTTTATTTGGAAGATTCAAGAACTAAAGATGGTTTAATTTAGGTTTTTATAGCCTCACATGGCTGATGAAATAGAGTGAACCAAATCTGTAACACTTTTTAAAAATCAGAACCTATCCTATTTTGTACTTTGCGTGTTTTGAAAACATATTTCATTTATTAGTTATAGTGTGAAATGTGTCCTTTTCCTAAAGCTCCAAACCTGCTAACCTTCCCCTGATAATAGTGCAGAATCCTGACTCTGAAACTTTGTACCTTTATTTAACAACACCAGAGGTCATTTGATAACTCAGTGCCCAACTACCTAAAAATAGCTCTGGAGATTTCTGGGGTTCTGTTTGACATCTCTCTTGAAAATAAGGTTATGCAGTTTAGGCCTGGCAGTGGACCTCTGTTGTCTTTCGTCCCTTCTGGTTCGATAAAAGTTGTTGCCCAGTGGGTCTTTCAAATAATAACATCTAGATATTAGTTTAAATAATTAATAACAACATTGTTATTATAATTTAACTTGTTAAAGTCATTAGGCCTTCACACACCACGTCTAATTCTGACAGTTTGAACTGCAGATCAGAGTACATAATACACTGACAGAGTTTCATAATAACAAGATCATCATCATCAAAAGACAATAGGCTGCTTCGGCCAGTCACAGACCTCTGAAGGTAAGGTGTGTACAGTCTGCACCACTGTTTTATGTCTGTGTGTTTACAACCATATTCTCACATCTGTTTTGTCCTATGCCAAATAATCTTGGCTTTAATTAGATTACCATGACCTATTTTGATCTTATAATAAGAGGTTGATCCTGCCATCTGCTGGTATAAACAGCAGAAAGATAATAGTCTGCAGACAGATGACCTCCACACTATTTTGATTTGGATTTACAGTAAAACCCTTTTCATATTCTGTTTACAAAGTATTATGTCTTTAATTTTTAGTTGGTAATTAATTAGCGTAAAGGTGAAAGTATTTCCTTTAGCCTCAATATTGTGAAAAAGACTTCAGCACAGGAAACTCATGAAACTTTATGTATTTTGGTCTGTGGAGCATGTCTACACCACCCGTATACAGTGCATACAAGTTTTCAAAACAGAATTTCAGAGATGTCTGTAAATGTATTAAAACAAACAAGCAAACAAACAAAAACTAAAATATCACACATACATTTTATTCAGACCCTTTGAAATAACACTTAAAATTTACCTCCCATTTCTCTTGGTCGTTGCTAGGATCCTTCTGCACCATTACTTGGGTCCACCTGTGGTAAATTACATTTATTGGACCTGATTTGGAAAGACACACACCTCTGGATGGAAGGCCTCACAGCTGACAGTGCATACTGTACCATGAGGTCAAAGGAACTGCCTGCAGAGCTCAAAAACAGGATTATTGCAATGCTCAGATCTGGGAGAGGCTGCAAAAAAAAAATAAAAAATCTGCTCCACTGCAGGTTCCCAAGAGCACAGTGTCCTCCATAATTCTTAACTGGAAGAGATGTTGCACAAATAGGACTCTTCCAAGAGCTGCTAGCCAGGCAAAACTAAGTAATCAAGAAAGAAGCGCCTTAGTAGGAGAGGTGACCAAGAACCAGATTTTCAGTATGAGTCCCAGAGAACCTCCACCGATCTGGGCTTTATGGCAGAATGACTAGTTGGAAGAACATGTGGAGCCTGCTGGAACTTTGCAAAAAATCACCTGAAGGACTCAGACTGTGAGGAACAAGACTCTCTGGTCTGATGAAACCAAAATTGAACTTTTTTAAATTTTTGCACCCAGATCCCTGATATGAACCCTACTCAACATCTTTGTAGAGACTTGAGATGAGCTACATCATACCCACATAGACGCAAACCTGTTAAAGGTGCCTCAACAAAGTAATGAGTAAAGTGTCTGAATACTTATGTATATGTGGTATTTCAGTTATTATTATTTTATTAGTAAAATTAAAAACATTTGTAAAATTCTGTTTTCACTTTGTCATTATGGGGCAATAAGTGTAGATTAGGAGGGAAAATTAATTTAAACAATAGTAATATAAGGTTGCAACATAACAAAATTGGAAAAAGTGAAGGAGGTCTGAATACTTTCTGAATGCACTGTATATCACTTCCCGAGCTTGATAGGATTTAAACAATGTGAGAATATTACACTATTATATACTGTGGTCTTTCATGGGAGGGAGCTCTGCAAGAACCGACTTCAAGTCCTCTGTCCATTGCAGAACTCATATTTGTGTTGGTTCAGGTAAAGAATAGCAGCAATGAAGGAAGGAAGGGCCTTACATAAATTTTTCCATTCACTCACTATTACCTCAAAATTTGGTGACATAGTGTTAGGTTTTAATTAGTCACAGTATACACTCATAGCTGTTTATCCTGTCACTGCTGCATTGATTTATCTTTTATTGTTTATGAAAAATATTTATGAAAAATGAATGTGTGTAATTAAAAAAAGCCAATATACGAAATATAATGACATTTTATGTGAAACCGTGAACACATGTCCTAACTAGGAAATAGCTGATGCATAAACTGCTGCAATATACTTCTGACTAGAATATAACTACAATTGTTTGCCGGTTTGTAAGTGCACAAAAAGTCTTCGGTCCATGAAGGATTAAAGGGCTTTATGTGTTTATTCTCATCTCATTGTGTTTGTAAAGGAATAACCTACAGCAGCAATATTTAACCCTTTCTTTGGCCATTGTAGTACAGTAGCACCACCACATTACTGCATGTGCTTGAAAAAACAAAATGCAGGGTGGCTGAAATCAAGCACTTAGGAGTTTTGAAAGTGCTTAGATTTTTATTTCAGTAGCCTTGGCTTTTTTTCTTGAGACCAATCCTATCCAATTTAACACATTTCCTGTTTGTGGTCGGGGTCCAACCAACGGAGCGGTTGCATGTGTACTAATCAACACAGGGAGAAGAAGCTTGGTAGAGTTAAGATGGCGGCATGTGGGTGAGGAGGTTGGATCTGAACTCGAGGGTTTTTCGCCAGTTAATGATTTCTATAAATCCATATATACAGTAGTCGAACGGATAACTATTTCTACGTCTTTTACACGTCTGCGTGTGATTCTGGATTGTCTCCATGACATCTATACACTTCGTTGTTCACCCGTTGCCCGGGACCGAGGATCAGCTCAATGACAGGTATTTTGTTACGGCCCGTGAAAAAGAATTATTTAATTCAATATGTATGTGCAGTGTGTGGTATTAAATATTCGATGGTGTATTTATGAACGATGTTGACATTATCATGCGTTACTCGCGTTCCAGTTATTTAAATGACCCCTCTAGGGTTGCAACAAGGCCCGGCATCTTGACCAGTGCTCGTTAGCTTCCTGCTACCTAAACATTTGGCTCATTGCTAAATGCTAACGTTAGCCCGTTAACTGGCTATCGCACTAACAGCTAACGTTATCGCTAGCAGGCTGTTTCCTTGATTCTGTGGAAGGATTGGCTCACAAAGTTGACATAGACAATGCAGGTTGGGGGATGGGGAAAAGAGAGGGAAATTAAAGTCGTAAAACACAACGTTGCTGAGATTGTACGCGTTTTGATCCATACGGTACATATTCGCTTTTCGGGCGTGTGTCTGTGTTTGTTTTATGGGCGTCTCGTTGATTATCATGATCAATGAACTAGCTAACGTCAGCTAACTGATTGCTAGTTGCTAATGCTAGCATTGCTAATACGCTACCACGCTCCTGACAAAGCTAAAGGTTTCTATTTCAGGGTGCTTTTGTGTCACGGTGCTCTCATGGGTTTAGTGGCACCGATTTGTTGTTAACCTCGTCGAAATCCCATTTGTTTGTTTTTTACTAGTGCGCACTGAGGTAAATATCTGAAATATGCATCGAGGCACAGTTAGCTACATTGCATTCACATTAATCCTGTTATCGACTTTATAAGTGAGACAAGCCGGGGCTTTTAAAGCCTGTATGATTGCCGAATTCCTACTTGCTTCACATGATTGCGAAACATTTTAATTATTTCCCCTGTTACCCAGTTATTAGGTGGCTACAGCATACACGCACAGTAAATTTAATTTCACGCAATATTGTTTGCAGTCTTGCTGACATGTTGCTGGCTTGAATCACACTGCGTTTAATGAGGCTTTTTGTTTATTGGTGGTAATAAGTAATTGAAAAAGAGCTCCAGCAAATTGTTAGCGCCTGTATTTTTTTTTTCAGAACACGTGTTTTAATGTAAACATACATATTATCCTTTGACATCTGAACTGTTTGATGAACGGATCTGCTTAAAGATTTTTAAGAAGTCACTTTAGAATTTTTATTTTTATTTTTTTAGAATGACTTCTTAATTGAGAGCTCAATAAAGAGTCAGAGTACGTTTTTAGCAGGCTTCAGACCATCTTACTCTAAGATACCACCTTTGGTCTGAATGCAAGAAAAGCTCCGTTTACTCAGTAGGTCAGGAGTCAACACTCAGACGTCTTTGTAGTAGTGACCATCCATTCCTTGAAGAGGTCATGGCTGTTTTATCCCCAAGCATGCATGCCATCGAATGCTATAGTCACCATGTGCTGCAGGGAGGCCCCCTCTTCTCTCTTCCCCACAAAGGAACTTGGAGTTGTCAAAGTAGATAAGTGCTTCTATTTGAAATAAAAAGGCTTGGTCTTGCTTGGCTCATTAGATGTGGTTGCCTGGCATGAACATCCGGTCAGATTGTCTCAACCAAGGCCAGTGGGTTGTTTGACCTAACTGATGGCCGTTGATGCACATTATTTCAGTACAATGAAGTGGCAAATGACTTTTCCCCTTTAGTGTGATGCCTATACGTTTTTAGTTCCCTTTAGTGAAACTGTTTTTAAATAGTTAATTGAAGTGTCATATATTTGATGGGTAGGTTACTGAATTACTGACCTGGATGCTTTCTGGGTTGTTTTCTTATACTTTCCTGCAGTGTTCGTACCTTCCTGGACCGATGCGTTTAGTGCATTTAGACTTTTAATTTGCTTCTGTAGCTTGAAAAATGATCTGTTTTTACAGTTTGTATCTGACTCTCTTACGTGGTGATCTAGAAGTAATGTGACATCCATCCATCCATTGTCTTTAACTGCTTATCCTGTTCAGGGTCGTGGCTGGCTAGAGCCTATCGAAGCTGTCATTAGATGAGAGGCGGGGTTCAATCTGGACAGGTCCCCACTTTATCGCAGGCTCAACACCGAGTAACTTGCACAGAAAAACAACCATTTAGGATCACATTCACACCTATCTGCAAATTAGAGTCACAAATGAACCTAACCTAATATTTGTCTTTGGACTATGGGAGAAAATGGGAGTACCCATGCAACCAACACAAGCAGGGGGGAGAAGTTGCAAATTACATACAGAAAGGCCTGAGCTGGCAGATGGATACGAAACAGGGACTTGAAAATTGAAAGCAAGCTAGCTTAAAAATTAACAACAATACTTGTCTGTATCATTTTCAGTATGTTATTCATTAGGTTTAAAATAAACAATCTGCACATAGGTCTGGTGCTAAAATTATTGGGCTGCACACGGATGTATGCACACTCTACTTGCACCACTAGTAGATTACCAAAATGGGATATTCTCCTGGGGGAAAAGGTTAATCGTTAATAAGGCAATATGCAGTGTAGTGAGACAACTCGAATAACGGATCATATTGTTATATTGTTCACTCAAACTATGGAAATTCAGTGTTTTGTTGGGAGTGGCTGTAGCTCAAGCAATGTTGTAAAGTATTTTAGATAAAGCAAGTTATAAGCAGTTTGTTCTGTTTTTAAAAACTGGATTTTTAAAAAATAAATGTATGTTTTTGGACTGAATCAGCCTTAACAAAATAACAGTGTTTAAAATATTCTGTAACTAAACCATGCCTGTGGCTAGCATCTGAGCAACAGACCCCAAGGCTCAAGGGTACTGCAGGTTTTTGGGTTTTAGAGACAATGAAAAATCCCATTGAATTGATGTGCACACACAAGTGCATCTAACATATAATTGTTAAGATGACATTTTAACTGTGTAAAATGAATTAATCATTTTGTGGCTTATCGGTAGCACTGGATTATTCTTTTGACACCAAGTAACTTGAATTAATGTTTTGTAAATGGGTCTCAATTTTAATCATGTGGTCTTCATCTTGTCAGGCTCCGTGAGGTCTCAGAGAAACTTAACAAATACAGTTATAACAGGTGAGTCTGGTCAATGTTATATTTGCTGCTTCTATGCACCGTGTTATCAGTATGAGGAGGATTCTGCATATTGCCCTGATTATTTTCTCACTTACTTTCTCTATCCAGTCATCCACACCTTAGTTTGCTGGAGCAAGCTACTCTGAAACAGTGTGTCGTCGGTCCAAACCATGCCGGATTTCTGCTTGAGGTAATGCTATAAGACATTAGCTCACTCGTGTTTTTCCCACAATTGAGCATCTATTAGTTCATTTACTGGCTCTGGTTGCTATTATTAGTATAATCAGCAGATGTTTAGCTTTGCTATAGAACCTTCTGTTTTACGTTCGGAGTGTCATAAATTCTGGACTTGGCTAGATTTATTAGAGTGGATGTCTACATATGCACCACCATCACCCCATGTTAGGCTAATGAAGTTTAAACGTGACTTTAGACACACTGAATCGGCATGCGGTAATTTTGTTCTGTTTATTTTAGCCTTTGACAGAAATATCAGTGAACTGGTGATCTTAAGGAGTTTAGCTTTACTCTTAGCACTTCTACTTTATTAATAAATACTCTCTTTGTTAATGTCTGTCGCCACATAATGTGGTCATAATGTGACTGGTCTTCTATTATACAAAACCTGTAGTAATTTGTGTTCACATAACATTTGCACAGACACAAACAATCTGATTCAGGTGCTGTGGAGTGTTTATCATGTGGTTAACAAAAGTGGTGATTTTATTGTTTGTGTTGATCAGATACATTGCACTAAAAATTACATTTAGTTTTGTTTTCTTTTGTCAAATGTGTGATACTCAGATCTCGAATGCATCTCTTTTAGGATGGACGTGTGTGTAGAATCAGCTTTGCTGTACAGCCTGATCGCCTGGAGCTCAGCAAACCGGATGGCAGTGATGGGTGAGAGACTGACTATGATGGGATCTGCCCTGGAAACTGCTTTAGCTTTGGCATTGATTTGGAAAACAGATGGCTTGTGGAGATGTCTAGTTTAAGATTCACCGAACATGCTCAGGCTTATTCATTCCCTTCGCTGTGATTTGAATTGCATTTGGCACTTGTGACCTTCATGGCTAAGAATGCATCACAGATTTGTTACTTAAATATCCTCTGTTAGGTTGCTTTTATGAGTGTGCAAGTTTGTCCTTCATGCTGTATTTTACTTGTTTTTTTTGTTTTTTTTTCCTTTAAAACTTGCGGCTTTGTTTTGAGTTGGCCATGAGCGTGTTTTTGGTAAATGGCTCATTGATAGTTGTCAATATTTTGCCAGCAAAACAAAAACCAACAGTCATTTCAGTTTTCAGCTCTTCTAGCTGCTAAATATGCATTTGAATCAGGCCGTAAAAGAACGAGAAGCTCCCTGCTCCAGAGTTTTCCTTAGAACACATGTTTTTGTATTCCCTTGCTGCAGACTCTTAAAAAAAACTCAATGTTTCAAAATACAATAGCCTTTTAGCCAGGTCAATGGAAAACATATGATGAAAACTGGCATGGTGCCTTTGGTTAGTTTATTGAACAATATTCTGGTTCTGAATGGTAATACAAGTCAGCTGGAGAATATGCTTTTTTTTCTGTAGTAATTTGAATGCTCTTTTCTATATTTCACTGTGCTCTATTACAGTATAGTACTTAATTTAGACAATTGTTCAACACAATAATTAGATTTAGTGTAGACTCATGAAGTACATGCAAAATTGTCAATTTAGTTGTCTTGCCATAACAAAACATGTACACTGCCAACCTACAACACATTAAAAAATATATGTATTCAGCTACTTCTTGTTAAACTCCGAAGGCATCACATCATAAAAATTCTTGAATTAAGTGAAAGGAGTCGCAGCGCCACTTTTAAAAAAGCAAAGTTTTGAAGGAGGAATGAGTTGCAGCCAATTCTGATTCCCAAAGGTGTTGCCATGCTAGTCTCCAAAACACCCCGTCCTGTTTCAAAGTGTAATACTAATGTAAAAAGGAATCCTGAACCAAGGGGTATAACCTAACAAATACCTGGGGTAAATTTAGTTTGTTAACCCAGGCAATCAAAGAAAGTCTTTTGGTCCTTCTTGGACTTGTGTAGTTTTGTAACTGATTTCCCATCTTTTGTTTCCAGTTCAAAGTTGAGCAGTGGTTCAGGGACAGGAAGGAGCTCCAGGCCAGGCAGGACTAGTGATCCGCCCTGGTTCCTGTCTGGTTCTGACACACTGGGCAGACTCGCAGGCAACACCCTTGGGTAAGTTCGGGCAGGGTTGACAGACAAATGGTCCAATGATAGCTCGGTGTTTAGAGCATTACACTGATGCTGCAGCGTTTTAATGGCGAAGGGCTCAGTGCCACATGCTCTGAAGAGAGAAGTCTAGATTACTCTAAAATGTAATGGATAAGTTTTCATCTAAATGGAACACATCAACCCTGCTAAAATTGCAAGAAGCATTTGTTTTTTGTGTGTTTTGTTAAAGTTGACTGTTGGGACATCGATTTCCTTTTCAAAATATAGTTTTTGTTGGTCCTGATATTGAATTTGTGAGGAACTGGGAGAGCAGCAGAATAGCCTATGAACTTGAACCCTTACATTTTATTGAACTGAAATAAAAAGGATATTCAAATATCCAAAATATGAAAATAATGCTTTTTTTATACTTAACTACTATATCAAAGTTCTCGTAGAAGAGGGACAACAGTTAATACCAGGTGTGTATCAGCACCAGTCTTGTAAATCCTGATGATACACAACCTTTTCTGTCTGAAATTGCCTGTCTCTGTTGTCACAAAAATCCAAAAGATGTGTTTGTGTTTTAGTCAAATTTTAGTCAGTGTTTTTCCAATAAATAACTGACCACAGCCTTGCACTATGTAACAGGAGTCGCTGGAGCTCTGGTGTAAATGGAGGCAGTGGAGGAGGTGGAAGTGGAGGAGGAGCAGGGGGAGGAGGAGCAGGAGGTGGAAGCAGTGGAGGAGGAGGGGGTGGAGGAGGAGGCAGTGGTGGAGGCACATCGGGTAGGTCATCAACAGCAGCTCGTGATTCCCGCCGACAGACAAGGGTGATCCGAACTGGAAGGGATCGTGGCTCAGGCCTTCTAGGTAGTCAGCCCCAGCCGGTCATACCAGCTTCTGTAATCCCTGAAGAACTTATTACTCAGGTACAGAGTGTATTAGAACTACATAGTAGCATTTTCTTAAAACAAATTGTGTATTCAGTAGAACACGATTACTCAATAATCTGCAGTCACAAATGAGTACAAGAAAACGTTTCATTGTGTTACCCCTGACACTTTCTCCCAGGCCCAGGTTGTCCTTCAGGGGAAGTCCAGGAGTGTGATCATTAGGGAACTCCAGAGAACCAACCTTGACGTCAACCTTGCTGTCAACAACCTGTTGAGCCGCGATGATGAAGATGGTGATGATGGAGATGATACAGCCAGCGAGTCCTACCTCCCTGGAGGTGTGAAATTGAAAATAAAAAAATTGACTTTTTAAAAAACTATTTTTATTTACTACATTACTACATTATTAAATGAAAGTTCAGGCGTGACAGTAGTCCATCACACTATTAAAGACAAATACATTTTCAAAGGATTTAAGCTCATAGGAAATATTTAGACAGTATTTGTCATAAGCACCTAAGTTTTTTTTTTTTTTCATAAAACCTTCCTTTTGTGCCTTTGTTCTTTGCAGAGGATTTAATGTCCCTGTTGGATGCAGACATTCACTCAGCTCATCCAAGCGTGATTATTGATGCTGATGCCATGTTCTCTGAGGACATTAGCTACTTTGGTTACCCCTCTTTTAGACGCTCCTCACTTTCTCGCCTGGGATCCTCTAGAGGTAACTCAACAACTCACCTTTTTTCTGGCTAGGGAAGGCAGGGTGTTGACGAGGCTTTGGGGCAGCACTGGTGAAGGCTTTTGTTCGTGGGTATCAATCTTCAGTGGCTTCAAGATACAACACAACAGACAAGTTTTTTTCAGGATTTTTATGTGGAAGGATTACAAAGGAGAAAAATGCTTTTGGCAAATTACAGCAGTAGGAGTAATTCCAAGCATGTAACTTAGAAGTGGAAATATTTTTCCCTTTTTTGTAGGCTTTATACAACTTTACGTGCAACAAATGGTTTTAGATGGTTTGCTTGGGAATTTTTCTTGTTAGGCTGCTTAGCTGGTTTTGTAATGGAATGTTTGCTGTCACAGGCTGTAATTGTTTGGTGTTATATGGTGCATGGCTGTAGTACATATTGTGAGCTCTCTGAGAAAGGCCCGTTAGGCCCATGTGTCTTAACAGGGACCCTGTAAGGGAGTCTATCCTAAAAACCTATCTAGCCCACTTTTAGGCCATATGCATGCTTTCTTTCTTTCTATCTACGTCCTTCTTCTTCTTTGCATTTTAATTTCAATATATGAGCGTACAAACTGACTCACCCACCAGTATAATTTCCTCCCAGTCAAACTTCAGTATTGCAATTTTGATTTGCATAACAGTAATTCTAAAGAGTCTATCTCTCTCTATTCTTAAAACTATGTTGACGGGTCTTTCCCAGAGAGTGGCTTACTTCTATCCCACTGGTGTGACCTTATTGCATACCAGTTCTCCTTCTTCCCTTAGAGCGCGACTCAGAGCTGTTGCGTGAGCGTGAGTCTGTATTGAGGTTACGTGAGCGCCGGTGGCTGGATGGGGCCTCGTTCGACACTGAGCGAGGCTCCACCAGCCGTGAGGGCGAGCCTAGCCTGGACAAGAAGAGCATCCCTGTGCAGAGCCCAGTCTCCCTGGGAGAGGAGCTCCAGTGGTGGCCTGAAAAGGTAGGATGAACACACAGAAAGAAAGAGAGCTGTAGCTTCATTGTCCACTTTAGAGCGCAGAAACCGAGACGACCCTTTTCTTTGACTGGTGTCCGCTGGGAGCAACTTCAAGTAATTCAACAGTATGTTGAAATATTTCTTTGCCTGCTCTAATTTCTTTTTCAGGATGGGGTGAAGTTTGTAAGCATTGGAGCAATGTTCTCAGAGCTTGTGGCTGTCAGCTCCAAAGGAGAACTTTATCAGTGGAAGTGGAGTGAACCTGAACCCTACAGAAATGCACAGGTGAATAAAATTCAGTCAATGGAAATAACAAAATCTGTACTGAAATACAACATGTTATTAAGCACTGATAGTTTATTACATCTTGTTAAGTGGATACATTTATTTTACCTTCCATTCAGAATCCTTCCATTCATCACCCACGTGTATCCTTCTTGGGCCTGGCCAATGAGAAGATCATCCTATTGTCTGCCAATAGCATCAGAGCCACTGTAGCTACAGAGACCAACAAGGTAGATTATGATAGCACCTTTTAACATAGGCATGTATTTTATGTCTGCTTTGCTTTTTTTTTTATGTTATCAGATTTTGATTCCAGGATATTTTTTTAAGGCTGAGACTGTTATTGATTGATTACTAATCAGCAATCATAACATCACATATTTATGTAATGAATTATTTAGTCAAATCATTTTTATGTGTGTTGGGCATAGGTGGCAACCTGGGTAGATGACACACTGAGCACAGTGGCATCTAAGCTAGAGCACAGTGCTCAAGCTTTTCCTGAGCTTCAAGGTGAACGCATGGTGTCACTGCACTGTTGTGCGCTCTATACGTGTGCACAGCTGGAGAACAGCCTCTACTGGTGGTAAGTTTTATTTTTTTTTTATTGAACTGCATTGAAGGAAATTATAATCATTTGTGTTTACCAAAACACTTGGCTTTTAGATGTTGTTACCTTGCTAAGTATAATGCCATAGCATTAGTGTTCAGTCATTCAGAAAACATTACACTCTTGGTGTAATATGTAATGTGTTCTCCATTGTTATCACTTAATAAAGAATTACTGCTTGCAGGTTGTCTTATAACTTATAGAATTTATTTAATTATGCAAATAAATAAATAATATAAATAATATACTTTTTTTTTGTCAAGCATGTCATCTTTTTTTCTCTGTTAAGAATTAAAATTTTTCACTTAAGGTGAAAACATGTTTTTAAAAAAACAAATTGTTGGTCAACGAAGGGAAAGGAAACAAGTGATGTTATGATACCTCACTGCTTGCATTGGTCTGCAGGGGTGTTGTGCCTTTTAGTCAACGAAAGAAGATGCTTGAAAAGGCCAGAGCAAAGAACAAAAAGCCAAAGTCCAGTGCTGGCATCTCCTCAATACCCAACATCACTGTGGGAACTCAGGTAAAATGCATTTAGTGGCTCTTTTTGTTTTTCAGGAGGTATCCACTTTCATATCTATTTGTTTCTATTTTTTTTTTTTTTCTCTTTTGTCTTTAGAGGTATGAGTCATGTTAAGGGCTTTATTTAAGTCTTGCTGTGAGTGTAAAGCAAATTTCTGATCAATGTACTGGTTCCTTTCGTAGGTGTGCTTGAGGAATAACCCCCTCTATCATGCCGGTGCAGTGGCCTTCTCTGTCAATGCTGGGATTCCCAAAGTGGGGGTCCTGTTGGAGTCTGTCTGGAACATGAACGACAGCTGCAGGTTCCAGCTGCGCTCTCCAGAGAGTCTCAAGAACATGGAGAAAACCACAAAGACCCAGGAAATTAAGTCAGTTTTATATTGTTTACCAGTCTGCCCATATTTGTATGTTGACAGTATTGCATTCTTTATATTGGTATACTTCTTTAACATAAATCAGATGCTCAATGTAACTATGCAAAAAATCCAGAAGTAAAATTGATCTCACTATTTTGGTCTTGCCCTGTAGGACTGAAAGCAAGCCAGAGCTGGTGAAGACAGAAATGGGTCCTCCTCCCTCCCCAGCATCTACATGCAGTGATACCTCTTCCATTGCTAGCAGTGCCTCACTGCCCTACAGTATGTCAGTTTTTCTCTTGCCATCTCCCCCTTGTATCCTCTAGGTCTCAACAGCACTCCCCTCTCTATCTCCTAGGCACAGAACTAATTTCTTGCTCACGCTGGGCTCTCATTAATCCTTTGACTTTGAAACAGATGGCGCACAGGCTTTTATCAGCGACTGTTTTCATCCTCATCTCTTTCCTGTGAAGGAAGTGTGGTCAACTCAGTGTATACTGGGGTTCATTTGGTTGGCTTTTACCTCCTCTTATCATAAGAACCATACATTTATCTTCCATTGTTGATTATTTTTCCTTAGTCCACAATAAAGCTTTCATCCCTTGGTCAGTCGGATAATTTTATGATTCTTATCTGCAGTATAATCCTTGGCCATTTGTAAATCTTTAATCCAAATAACAATAATGATGTGTCTAGTTTGAATATGCTTCGATTAAAAGACAAAGTTAATATTCTGTACCCCTTGCAGAGCGAAGACGTTCTACCCCAGCTCCCAAAGAAGAAGAGAAGGTGAATGAGGAGCAGTGGCCTCTCAGGGAGGTGGTCTTTGTGGAAGATGTTAAAAATGTTCCAGTGGGAAAGGTGGGTGCATCTAAAATATGGAACTATACAGAGAATTAAGAGTTTGCAATGTAACATGTTTGTTTGATTGCGCTACATCTTAATTTTACTTATCCTTTAAATTCTATCCTAGGTTCTCAAAGTGGATGGTGCATATGTTGCTGTGAAGTTTCCAGGAACATCAAGCAGCATGAGCAACCAGAGCACTGCTGCTCCTGCTGACTCTGACCCATCCTCACTGTTGCAGGACTGTAGACTACTCAGAATAGATGAACTGCAGGTACAGACAGAAGTTCATACACTATTGATAGTCTTCCTCAGTTTTTTGAGTTCAGTAATATCTCAGTGTGGGTGAATGATTATGGGGGGTTTGTCTCCTTTAATCTGACAGGTGGTGAAAACTGGTGGAACTCCTAAAGTCCCAGATTGTTTTCAGCGCACACCCAAGAAGCTTTGTATCCCAGAAAAGGCCGAGATACTGGCTGTGAATGTTGACTCCAAAGGTAGATATTTTGTATATGTATGTTTCTTTGTGTCTGTAAATACTTAACATATAGATGTGTTCGTATATATTTGAAAAATTGTATTTATGCATTTTTAACCCTTAATCATCTCTGTACCTTCCAGGAGTCCATGCAGTGCTGAAAACTGGTAACTGGGTAAGGTACTGTATCTTTGACCTGGCCACAGGCAAAGCAGAGCAGGAGAATAACTTTCCTACAAGTAATCTTGCTTTCTTGGGGCAAAGTGAGCGCAATGTGGCTATCTTTACTGCAGGACAGGTGAGATTTGGCAAATGGGTAACTTATTCTTGTAGCAAATTACCACATTTCTAGAGAGCGTTAATTATTGAGGTGAAACATATATATATATATATATATATATATATATATATATATATATATATATATATATATATATATATATATATATATATATATATATATATATATATATATATATATATATATATATATATATTTTACCCCCCTCTCAGGAATCTCCTATCATTCTCCGAGATGGAAATGGAACAATCTACCCTACGGCCAAAGACTGCATGGGTGGAATTCGAGATCCTGATTGGCTGGACCTACCACCTATAAACAGCCTGGGAATGGGGGTGCACTCTCTTGCTAATCTCCCTTCCAACTCCACCATTAAAAAGAAAGCTGCTATTATTATTATGGCTGTTGAGGTAAAAATATTGTCAAATACGATGTAAAAAGGCAAAATTAGATTGCTGCTGTAACTTTTATTATATAACATTATATTATTACTTCACTATTTTAATAACTAACCTTTTAAAACAATGTAAGACAGTGTGATGCGAGGTGTCAAACTAGTTTTATTTTTGTTGTGTTTCAGAAACAGACACTGATGCAGCATGTCCTGCGTTGCGACTACGAGGCCTGTCGGCAGTACCTGGTGAACCTTGAGCAGGCATTCCTGTTGGATCAGGGCAGTCAAGCCCTAGGAGCACTTCTGGGTCACCGCTGTGATGGGAACCGCAACATTCTCCATGCTGCCGTCTCGGTGTGCTTTCCTGTCAGTAACAAGGAAACCAAAGAGGAAGAAGGTAAGCTGGTTTGTAAGGCAGTTAGTACAATGGTACCTGCTTTCCTGTGCTCTATACCAAGTAACACTGTTACATTTCAGAAGCTGAAAGGTCCGAGAGAAACACGTTTGCAGAGCGCCTGTCTGCTGTGGAGGCGATTGCCAACGCTATCTCTGTGGTTTCGAGCAACAGCTCTGGAAATAGGACTGGCTCCTCAAGCAGCAGAGGGTAATATAAACATACTCACTATTACGTTTAATAGTTTGTAAATGTCATCTAGCTCAAACGGCTTGCTATAAGACAGAACTACTTTTGCTGTTTCAAGTTTACTAGTATCAAAACAGAAGCATTGTTGGTCTTACTTTCACTATAATGTTTTATTTTGTGTCCCCTCCAGTCTTCGTCTGAGAGAAATGATGAGGAGATCTTTAAGAGCCGCAGGACTTGGCCGCCATGAGTCTGGCCCATCATCCAGTGACCACCAGGACCCTGTGTCACCACCCATTGCCCCACCAAGTTGGGTCCCTGACCCCCCACCCATGGACCCTGGTCAGTGTTTTATCACGAGTCTGTAGAATACAGAATTGGGGCCTTGCTGTGTCAGAGAAATATTTAAACCAAAAGCGTAATTTCTTACATTTGTTGCAATTCAGTCCAACATCCCTCAACAATGAATTGGTCGGTTAAATATGTATAGATCAAGGTAAATATAATTTGTGTGTAGCTTTTATTGTTTACTCATAGTTATAACATTTTTACAATAATTTACAGCCATGGATAAAATAAAAAAAATGGGGTTAGGCAGTGGGTGAAATATTCCAAAATTACAATTATGGCATCAATTTAGTAAATCTGATTAGGTGCTATAAGGTTTTTTTATTATTGTAAATGCCTACAACAAAGCTCTTCATCCTTCAGTTCATCATCGTGCCAGAAGAAATAATGCAGATGCTAACGTGTGTGTGGACAGATGATTACTGAAAAATCTTTAATCTTTCAGCTAATTTTAGGTCAGTAGGATAGTAGATTATACAAAACAATAAGTAGTCCTTGCGAGTCCCGTGTAATTGTGGCATGTATAATTTTGAAACCAAGTTGTGGCATATATGTTTAATTAAAACTAAGCGCAGTTATAGGTCACTACACAGGATTAATATTATTGAATTGAGTCTGAATTTGATTATTTTTGCGTTAATGATTCTGGTTTTGAGTTTTTGGGGGCAGGTATGATCTGACACACAACAAACATCTAACAACTCTTCATAATTGATTGAAGTCGGGCTGCTTTATTGTACAGCGCATCTAGAAAGTATTATTTCCAAATGGTCTGTACACCTCCTAAACAGAGTTATATTGAGTCAGAAATTTTTTGAAGCATTGAAAGTCCCAATGGGCACAATTTCCTCCATCTGTAAATGCAAGAAGTTTGGAACCATCAGGACTTTTCTTAGAGGGTGCCGCCCGGCCAAACCAAGCGATCGAGAAGAAGGGCCATGGTCAGGGAGATGCCCAAGAACCCGATTAGAACTCTGAAAGAGCTCTAGCATTTCTCTGTGGAGAGAGGAGAACCTTCCAGAAGAACAACCGTCTCTGCAGCACTCCACCAACCAGGCCTATATGGTAGAGTGGCCAGACAGAAACCACTCCTCAGTAAAAGGCACATGACAGCCCACCTGAAGGACTCTCAGACCATGACAAACAATTTTTTTCTGCTCTGAATTAAACAAAGATTGAACTCTTTGGCCTGAATGGCAAGTGTCATGTCTGGAGGAAACCAGGCACCATTCACCACCTGGTCAATACATCCCTACAGTAAAGCATGGTGGTGGCAGCATCATGCTGTGGGAATGGTATTCAGAGGCAGGAACTGGGAGATTAGTCAGGATTGAGGGGAAAGATGAATGCAGCAATGTACAGAGACATCCTTAATGAAAACCTGTTCCAGTACTCTGGGCCTCAGACTGGAGGGACAATTCATCTTTCAACAGGCCAACGACCCTAAGCACACAGCCAAGATAACAAAGGAGGGGCTACGGGACAACTCTGTGAATGTCCTTAAGTGGTGCAGTTAGAGCCCAGACTTGAACCTGATGAACCTCTTTGGAGAGATCTGAAAATGGCTGTGCGATTGAAAAACGATTGATTTATTTAATTTTGTTTTAAATAAATTTGCAAAGTTTTCAAACAAACCTCTTTCACAGTGTCATTATGGGGTTTTGTTTGTAGAATTTGTAGGAAAGTAATGAATTTAAACAATTTGTTTTAATTGAGCTGTAACATAACAAAATGTGGAAAAAATTACGTGTGTATACTTTCTAGATGCACTGTATGTTGGCATTTTGTAAGCTTCACAAATGCAATACTTTAATTTTCTTCTTCTTTGGTAAAATTGTAGCAGCTTACTCACAAGTCTTAAAGACTTTGCAGTGATCTGCCTCCGGAGGTTAGTGTTTTTTTTTTCACAGTCTTAGAACTACTGCAGAGCTATTTTTGTAATCAACAGATGGTGACATTGACTTCATTCTAGCACCAGCTGTGGGTTCACTTACCACTGCCTCCACTGGAACAAGCCAGGGACCCAGCACCTCCACCATACCTGGTATACAACATCTTCATTTAAGAGAATCAGTGATATTTTTTACCACTAGTTTTAGATTTCTAGTGATAATCAGAAGTTCAATTGTTGTTTAAGTTCAAGTACGATAGGATGCACTTTCATTAGCCCACAGCTCAAAATGTGTAACTTCAACTTTTTTTTCTTAACTTTTCAGACTCTTTAAACATGTTTGCTTTCTTTCCTCTGATTGTTTTCCATATGAGCAGGGCCATCCACTGAGCCATCTGTGGTTGAATCTAAAGACAGGAAGGCCAATGCCCACCTAATCCTTAAGTTGATGTGTGACAGTGTTGTTCTGAGGCCACATTTACGGGAGCTGCTATCTGCAAAGTACAATTCTTTATTTCTATATGAGCATACATAGTAACATTCTGCTTTTATTGCACATTAGATGATTTAGATTTATATGCATGTGAGCCTTGCTAAGGTGCACATAAATTATAAGTTGTTGTTGCCATTTACCAGGGATGCCCGGGGAATGACCCCATTCATGCTGGCTGTCAGTGGGAGAGCCTACCCAGCCGCCATCACTGTTTTGGAGGCTGCTCAGAAAATGGCCAAGGGTAAGTAACGAGTCAGCTTTGTCTGCTGTGAATTTCTTTGTCATTTAAAGGGAGACTATTAAAATTGCAAACCTGTACTTTGTATCTGATATTATGTACATACTGTATACATGTGCTCTGATGTGGTAATGCCACACATAGATAAAGAAATGATGTTTGAGCAAACAAGCAGCCACCACCTCTGTGAATAAATCCTGGTAAAGCAGGATATTTATTGTGGATCTAATTTTAACTGGTTAGGTAACAGCTGGAACATTGGAGGTTATCCATGAGTTATGTGAATAGTGACCTATTTTGCTGTCCTGCTTACCAGTTATAACTGACAATCTTCTATATTTTCCTGTTGTACCTGAAATGTCTTGTACAGTCGGTGATCCGGGCATTGCAGAGAAGGAAGATGCAGATTCTCTGTTCATGGAAATGATTTGCCCCTCTGGGACCAACCCAGATGATTCACCGCTTTATGTTCTCTGTTGCAATGACACTTGCAGTTTCACTTGGACTGGAGCTGAGCATATTAACCAGGTCAGCCCTAGTGGATATCAATACACTAATATTTTTAGCATAAATTCTTTACGTTATAAAAAAAATCTACTGTTGTACACTTATTTCAAGCTACATGGATGTCAACCAGGTTTAGTTTGGTTCAGTTTTATTGAATGTATTAATATTTCAGAAAGAGGGATTTAACTTTTGACTCTGCCCAAGACACGGCTTTTTTTTTTTTTTTTTTTTTTAAATATGCACATTCTGGAGATCAAACTAGTATTGCCACGAGACTACTCTTCTTTTTTTGATGGCATACATGTGTGCAGTTTAAGAACTCCACAATGTTGCAGCTGAATAATGCAGATCCCACCCCCCCCCCCCACCCCCCCCGTATGTGTCACATAAAATAAATTTTAATAAAGTCAAAAGATATGCAAATGCTTAAAAATATGAATGAGTTTTATGTAAATATTGATTTCCTTTTTTCTGGTACTAACAGCTTGTATTATGTTAAATTTCAATTCAATATAGTGTTGGGTAAACAATGAACTAATTTGTTTTTCTACATATTTATAGAGCAGTAACATCTGATCAAACTACTGTATTTTAAAATGATCAAATAAATGCAGTTTATTACAGATATCTGAAATAGTGACTGCATGAGTAGCAGATATGACTGCGTACATTTTTATATATTTTTTTTAATCGGCCTGATTAATTAAAAATGTTAAAGATTGTCCTGTTGAATCAGCTGGTGTTACTTGGCACTCAAACAAATAAATTTGGTATTAGAATGAAACATGTCTGTTGTGTGAAAAACTGCAGTTTTAAATATGGCTTTAATAGACATGATGGCTGAAACATTGACATTTTTCATTAAATTTGTTTCTATTCAGGATATCTTCGAGTGTCGTACCTGTGGTTTGCTGGAGTCCCTTTGCTGCTGTACTGAGTGTGCAAGGGTGTGTCACAAAGGACATGACTGCAAGTAAGTTCAGTTTTTTTTTTTTAAATGTGACCTTATTCAAGCCCAATCCCTATTCATATACTTTATACTTCGCCCCTTTTTTTTATGTGCTCCCTCATTTTTAATTCCACCCCACCACCCCCCAAAGCAGTCATTGGGGATAGTGGTTGAAATGTCTCCTTATTAAATGGGCCAACCGTTTTAGATCCCTATGATATGTGAAAATGTGGGATTGTCTTGCACTAACATTCATTTAGTTAGTTAATGTTAGAGATTAGTTCACTAACTAATTTGTTCACAAGCTTGACCTGCTTTTTTTTTTCAGTTAGGAAATGTACATGAAACACAAGACAACATTATACTAAGGTGTCATGTGGTTAATATATTTTTACGTGCCATTATAAGGGAAATACTGAGAAATACATTTATTTGCAGTCTGCCTTCATTCCAAGGGCTACATTGCCCACACTTCACCCCATTTCTCTCTACCCCTCGCTGCTAAAGTGAATTGAACATCCCTTCACCACACTTAAAAGAGCAAAACCAAAGGGGACAGTTGGGATTGGGCTTTGTAAAGGTTCTTGACTTACATTGCTTTTCATCACCTATTTTTGAAACTAGTTCAGATGACTGATCATGAGTCTGCCTCTGTTCTCAGGCTCAAGAGAACCTCTCCCACAGCCTACTGTGACTGTTGGGAGAAATGTAAGTGTAAAACTCTCATTGCTGGCCAGAAGGCAGCTCGTCTTGACTTGCTGTACAGGTTACTCACAACCACTAACCTGGTCACAACACCGAATAGCAGGTAATACCCCTCTGGTTGTCTCTAATGGCCTATCTGATCTTGTCTTTGTCTTTTGTGCTTTCTGTGAACATTTTCATGTAAGGCAAAGGTGGTGTTTCTGAGTAATTTTTGGTTTGTCTGCAGGGGAGAACATATATTACTGTTCTTGGTGCAGACTGTTGCCAGGCAGAGTGTTGAGCACTGCCAGTACAGACCACCACGCATCAGAGAAGACAGAAACCGCAAGGCTGCAAATGCAGAAGGTGGTTTCACCGTTTATTTGTATTATATTTATTTTAACAGTTCAGACTAACAATTTATACATTTTGTAGAAATTAGAAAGTTTTTCATGTTCTAGTTTGGACTGTGGTCAAGATTGTTGTTTTGGCTCATTATTTCCAGGTACCTTTTTGTAAGTTTTCTTTCATCCCTTTAGACTCTGATATGCCAGACCATGACCTAGAACCTCCCCGCTTTGCTCAGCTGGCTCTGGAGAGGGTGCTGCAGGACTGGAATGCCCTCAAGTCTATGATCATGTTTGGTTCTCAGGAGAATAAAGACCCGTGAGTATCAGAATAAACAGCATTTCCAGCACCAAAAGCATGTTTGCTATAGGACTCCAAAGACCACACTTAATTTGTGCTCTTTAAAGAAACAACAAATATGCAACCACCTCAGCAGAAGTGTCTTTTCAGAAATAATATTCCAGTTACAAGGAATTGTCCATAAATGGGTGCATTAGTCCTATATACTGGATTGACTAAATGGATTGTCATTATTCAAATGTGACGGTCTAGCTATACCCTTTTGTTACCTCAAACACAACTGTAATTTCCAGTTACTTCCACACACTTCGATTTATAGATTCATACTATATAACAGGCCCTTTTTTGAGTTTTTTGTTTTGTTTTCTAGGCTTAGTGCCAGCAGCAGAGTTGCCCACCTTCTGCCTGAAGAGCAGGTCTACTTGAACCAGCAGAGTGGCACCATTCGCCTTGACTGTTTCACCCACTGCCTCATTGTAAAGTGTGCTCCTGACATCACTGTAAGTCCTGTTTTGTCTTTCCTGAAACTCTGTTGCTCTCCCTTAATTTGAACCTCCACAGTTTATCTGAGCATTAATGTTTGCACACAGTGTTGCATAAAGTCTCCATTCCTGAATTCTTGGTTAGTAGAACACAAAATGCCATCAAATGCACTTTGAATTATGTTGCTCATCACTAATTGTGGGTATCAAATATTAGTTCATAGACACGTTACTGGGCACACTGGTGAAGGAGCTACAAAATAAGTACACTCCTGGACGGCGAGAGGAGGCAGTCAATGTTACCAGGAGGTTTCTGCGCTCCGTAGCCCGTGTGTTTGTCATCCTTAGTGTGGAGATGGCTTCTTCTAAGAAGAAAAAGTAAGAGCAAACATCATTAGTTTATAAATGAAGCTTTTTACAAAGGGTTTAGTAATTTGGAATTTATCGATGTCCCAGGTCAATTCCAAAACTCAACAGATTTTAGTCTTAATATGCCATTGAATTGATGCAAATAACTCTGTTTTCTAGCAACTTCATCCCCCAGCCTATTGGGAAATGTCGGCGGGTTTTCCAAGCCCTGCTCCCCTACGCTGTGGAGGAGCTGTGTAATGTAGCAGAGTCGCTGATTGTTCCGGTGCGAATGGGTATAGCAAGACCTACAGCACCTTTCACTTTGGCCAGCACCAGTATTGATGCTGTTCAGGGTAGTGAGGAGCTCTTCTCTGTTGAACCTCTCCCACCAAGACCCTCACCTGACCAGTCCAACAGGTTGGTGGGTTTTAGTGCCCTCATTTTCTGCCAGGTTGACTCCTACGGTCTAAATCTATTATTTAGTTTATTATAGACCAATAGATTTACCTTAGTTGCTGAAGCAAAATATGAGTTGAGGTTTTTAAATCATCATCAGTAGAATTTCAATTGGATACAAGAAACCAAATGTAAAGATGCTTAATTTTTCTTATTCACTAGATATAAAGACTTCTGGGCTTGTGTTCAATTTTTTTTTCTAGCTCCAGTCAGACCGCTGCCTCTTACATCATCAGGAACCCCCAGCCTCGGCGCAGCAGTCAGTCTCAGCCTGTTAGAGGAAGAGACGAGGAGCAGGATGATATCGTATCAGCAGATGTGGAGGAGGTGGAGAGCCTTATTATGAAATCATTAGACCATACATTTTGATGACTCTGTTTTTGTGTTTCATTAAGTTTAGGGTTTGTACACTTGCTACACTTGTTGTGTATTTGTTTCTCAGGTTGAAGTGGTTGAGGGTGTAGCAGGAGAAGAAGACCATCATGATGACCAAGAGGAACAAGGAGAGGAAAATGCTGAGGCAGAAGGGCAACATGATGAACATGACGAAGATGGTGAGACACTTGCTTCTTATGAGTGCAAGGAAATGAATACGTTATTTGTCAAATAATTATTTATACTTTAACACAAACTCCTGGATGAGTCACATCTGTGGTTTTATTTCCGTCTGTGTTTAGGAAGTGACATGGAACTGGATCTGCTGGCAGCAGCTGAAACGGAAAGTGACAGCGAAAGTAACCACAGCAATCAGGACAATGCTAGTGGGCGCAGGAGTGTTGTTACCGCAGCAACTGCTGGCTCTGAAGCAGGTTTGTCAAATGCTGTTTCTCATCTTTTGAATTTAGGTTTTCTGTTATTGCCTTAGAAATCATCCCTCTCAAGTAATTTCTTGCCTTTTATTTTTTAGGTAAATGCTGTCACTAGTCTTTTTGACTTCCTTTAACTGAAATCTTTCCAAATGTTCATAACTGCTTGCTAAATAGAAACTGCATTTCCGTCTTGCTGCACTGTGGTGTATTATTTCCTTAAGTTACAAACTAATTCAGTCCATACAGAATCACTATTGATTTAACAGACAGCATTTTGGGTTGTGGGGAATTATGTTTGGAGAGCTAATGATACAGTAGACAAAATGGTCCCTGGCTGAATACGCAATGTATTTCATTTGCAGGGAGTAGGGTGTCCTTGGCATTTCCTATTTTTGGTATGAGCTCCTCTTTACTTCAATGCATATACAGATGTCAGGGCAAGAGTGAATTTTGCAAAGTGCATTCACAAGTTTCCTGCTGAGAGTTCCTTCAGTCTTTTCCCTTCTCACCTCTCACTGTTACTGTGTCTTTTGGTTATAACTAATACTGTCCTGCATTAAGTGTAATCTTCTTTCATTCAAATAACAAACTAATCAACTTGTAGCTTTTCCAAATTGTGTGATATTTTCTTCTTGGTCATCTAAAATGTGTAGTTCTTACTAATGTTGTTTCATTCTCTCTCAGAATATTCTGTGTAGTTTAGAAATTGCAGTTTGGTCTTGCTAATAAAATTGCCAATAATCCTAAATACTGGAGAAAAAAAATAAACCATATGTTATTTAGCACAGGTTGATCAACAGAATGCAGCTGTTTTGAGTTGATGCTTTAGTCTTTTCACCATGATATTAGCGTTTGTTGTGATTCACTAACCCGCACTCCTGCCTGGATAAATCTGATGTAAACAAAAGAGAAGGAGCAAATATCATTACTTTAGCAATTCATATTCTCTCCTTTCTCTTTATCCTAATCCCTCATTGTCCACCTTCACTGTGAAGGTGCGAGCAGTGTCCCTGCCTTCTTTTCAGAGGATGACTCCCAGTCCAATGACTCCAGTGACTCTGACAGCAGCAGCAGTCAGAGTGATGATGTGGACCAGGAAACATTCCTTTTGGATGAGCCACTGGAAAGAACAACTAGTGCTTCACAGGCCAACAGTGCAGCCCAGGCTCCACGCTCTATGCAGTGGGCTGTAAGAAACACCCCTAGCCAGAGGGCCACTGGAAGTGCCCCCTCTAGCTCCTCAACACCGGCTGGTAAGTAAAAGTTTGTATGGTTCTGCAGTTTTGTCTTTTTAAATGTATGTCTGTATAACAAAAATAGTAGATTAATTTTACCCATTCTTTTTCTTAGCAAGCTCCACGGGCTTGATATATATTGACCCCACCAACCTGCGTCGCTCCAGTGCAATCAGCTCCAGTGCAGCAGCAGCGGCAGCAGCATTGGAGGCCAGCAACTCCAGCAGCTATCTCACATCTGCCAGCAGTCTGGCCAGGGCCTACAGCATTGTCATTAGGCAGATCTCAGACCTCATGAGTCTGATTCCCAAGTACAACCATCTCGTCTACTCCCAGTACCCTGCTGCCGTAAAGCTCACCTACCAGGATGCAGTCAACCTGCAGGTAAGACACAGTGCCATTACGTGGTGATCAAAACAGGTGTCACCAATAAACCAAAATATAGGTGTACAATATTCACTGTTTTTAAAAAAAAAAAAATTCTATTAAATTATTAAAGTAAAATTAGGTATTTAAGTTATATTAGGTAATATTAGTGGTGATCATCATTTTCATCTGTGTACTAAATGCTGATCTGCCCAGTTAATTCAAAAAGAGTTAAATGTTTGTTTGTTGAACCAGAATTATGTTGAAGAAAAGCTTATTCCCACATGGAACTGGATGGTGTCCATAATGGATTCCACTGAGGCTCAGTTGCGCTATGGCTCAGCCCTGTCATCTGCTGGGGACCCCGGTCACCCCAGTCATCCACTCCATGCCTCTCAGCATTCCGCGCGCAGGGAACGCATGACTGCTAGGGAGGAAGCCAGCCTCCGCACCCTAGAAGGACGCAGGTAAAATGAAAACATTCTATATTAAGACTTAAAGAGACAGCAGAGATTATGTAAAGCCCAATTATTTTTTTTTTAATTTCCTAACCCACAGCATACCATTGTGTTTAAATTTGTTTGCTCGACACTCTGCTCCCTATGAATGCATTTGATGTTTCTGCTTCTGTATTTCTTTCAGGAGAGCAGCCACTCTGCTTACAGCTCGCCAAGGCATGATGTCAGCACGAGGCGACTTCCTGAACTATGCCCTATCACTGATGCGCTCTCACAATGATGAGCATTCTGATGTGCTTCCTGTGCTGGACGTGTGCTCACTAAAGCATGTGGCCTACGTCTTCCAGGCTCTCATCTACTGGATTAAGGCCATGAACCAGCAAACCACACTGGATACTCCACAGATGGATAGAAAGAGGTAAATTTTATAAAGTGAGGTTAAATGAAGAGAACTGACTCTTTCTGTTCACAAGTAGAAAGAAGCATATATACACAAAACATGACTTCCTCAACTATTTTTGAGTTTATGACTACAAAGTTTAAAGATGTGCCTCTAGACTTCTGATTTATCCGCATAGAATTGAATATAATAACTCATTAGACCTCTAAAACCATGTTTTTACGGTTTAAGCTTCCTTGAATTTTATCTTGTGTGGCCAGCAATTTTGTAACTAGTGTTTAAAACTAAAAATGTCACAGAAATCGAGAGATCTTGGAACTGGGTTTGGACAATGAAGATTCTGAACATGAGAATGATGAGGACACCAATCAAAGTGAGTCAGATGAATTATTATTTATCTTTATCTAGCAAGTAAGTAAATGCCTTGTTAGCCTAAGACACCATGCAAGCAATGTCATGCATGCAAGACACCTTAACACTAAATAATTGTTTATTAGTAATATTTCTTTTTCCCCTGTAAGTTTGTAAGTAAGATCTATTTTCTTTGTTTCTGCTTTTCCTCAGGCTCAACTCTGCAAGACAAGGATGAGGACCCAGTTCCTGCTGAGACTGGTCAAAACCACCCTTTCTTCCGTCGCTCTGACTCCATGACCTTTTTGGGTTGCATCCCACCAAATCCCTTTGATGTTCCCCTGGCAGAGGCCATTCCACTAGCAGACCAGCCCCACCTCCTGCAGGTCTGAATCTCTCTGTGTGATCTTCAGGATCCTCCTAAAAAAACATGGTGTTGAAAGATAGAGATATAGGCTGTGACTGAAATCATCCTCTACTCACAATATAGTGTGTGGGACATTTTTTTTTAGTAGCGTCCAGATATGGCTTGTGTAAATCTCATCTATCTATAAGAGTTTTTCTGCCCACCAGTGAACTTATGGACAAGTTGTATGAAAGTGCCACAGCACCTCCAGGTTCTTTAGCCTAATGCTCTGACCAAAAGAAACACAACACAACAGAAAAACCAGAGGGTGATGTTGTGCTTTGACAGGAGATATTTGAGCACTAGTAGTATAGGTGACAATTGTGGCTTGAAGTTAAGGACACTAAACAAACACTGTAGACAGTAGACACGGCATACAGGACACTTGTAAGATTTACATAATTAAAAAGAACACAAGGCCACAACATTAATACTGATTTCATAAAGAACAAGGGTCAGTATAGCCACTCTGAGCAGTCTCCAGCTACACAGCCTCTTAAAAAGGAAAATGTGACACACTGTGGAAAAGTGGTAGAAGTATACAAAGTCCATACACAAATAAAAGTGCAGGTTTAGACCTAAAACATTCATTACAAGTACCACCTCAAATCTTTTACTCAAGTAAACATACTAACCAGATAATCGTACATGTTAAAATACAAACGTAAATGTACAATGTATCTTAAACAATATTGACTATAATAATTATGGCAGAATATGTACAGTAATTAATAAACAATAGTCTAAGATCATTGCTGGCAAAGGTAAAGCTAGTTTTAACCATTTTATGCACCTGCAGGTGGTTTACCCATAATGAAACATCAGCATTCATGAGTTCATAATTTCTTTATTAAAAACATATATTTTCTATATTAAAACTAACAGGTGATGCTGATGTTGTGGCTGATCAGTGTATATAATGGTTAAATGAAGACTTACTGGTGAACCTTATTTTACTACTACTCTTGCAGCCTAATGCCAGGAAGGAGGATCTGTTTGGTCGTCCCTCTCAGGGCTTGTACTCCTCCTCCTCCTCCTACATTGCCACCAAAGGCCTGGCTGAGGCAAGCATGGACAGGAACTGCCTGGAGGTAAACATGGGCTCCTCTCTACCCTCCCCCTCTCAGGTATACCACCCTTTTTCACCTGACAAACACGCTGGCAGCTGTGTTCTAATATGTACGCATAACAGACATCACTGAATTGTTAACTAACTCAATTTTTCTCCAGAAATATAAAACTAGGAATCATCAGTTCCTATTAATTATTTGCACTGTATTTTGAAATCATTGGTAATAATTAAACGTAATAATGGAAATGTTCAATTGTTTTTTTGGATAGTGGTTTTATTAAAGGATATTGGAACATAGCTTGTGTTCGGTGTCCGATTTCCACATTTCCATTTTTCATCGTCACATTGCTATGATTTCGAGACCCACATCTGTTCACATTACTTAAGAACCACTCTATACGTCCTGAAATAGATCCTTCCAACTAAGATGTCTTACTCAGCCAACCTAAAAAATGTGATGAGTATGGAAACTGGCCAACGGAGCACTGAGAACCAGTCACTGACAGAGCAGGTGCTGGAGGCTTCGAAACCAGGGCCTTCACCCCATGACCTTGCTGCCCAGCTGAAGAGCAGCCTTCTTGCTGAGATTGGCCTTACTGAAAGCGATGGACCTCCTCTCCCATCATTCAGGTAGGCACATGGCTGTGCTTTACACTTAGCTGTGTAATGTAAATGCACTGAATATTTTGTCATTTTCTAAATAAAAAATATTCTCAAGCAGTCCGTGGTTTGAAATTGTTTGGCTGTGCTACATGACCTCCATTGTTTCCAAAAGACAGAGACAAAACCCCACTGGGTGACATGCTGCTTCATTTCGAAATTTAACTTAAAGCCTGAAGTGATCTAAATCCCCATAATTTCTCTAGAGATTGTGACTGCTGTATACACAATGGCATCTAAGAGCATTTGAAGGAATTTTTATTTATTTTGATTTTTATGTCAGTTTTTGAAGTGGAGCCAGTGGAGTGGTGTCTGTCTGATGTGTTTTTAATAGATTTTCAATCGTATCGAGTTTTTAAAAATTGTATCGATTGACAGCCCAATACTTACTTGCAGACTAATAGTTAATCACACAAATTTTTATCAGATCTAAGTTTAAGTTGTTTGACAAATTAGGCTAAAGAATTAATGTGACATAATACAGGTTTTGTTTTACCGCTTATAGCAGTTAGAGATACAACAAATTCACGAAGGTTAACACATACAGGCAGAGCCTACATTGTTTTGCTTTTATGGTTGTACTTCTACTTGCTTCACTCACTGTATACCAACAAAAATATTCAGCAAGTAAAGTTAGAATTGTCCTGAATGTCTGATCTCAGCTGGGCTCTGTCTCCTGTCAGCTGCAGTTCTGCTATGTGTTTGACTTGCCCCACCCTCTGTTAGACAGGGAAGCAGACAAGGGAGAAATTGCAACAAAACAACACAACTATAAAGTCACTAATCTCACACAAATTGCATAGAATCACTCAGTATTCTGAGCCAGGTGAGGGCAGCAGTGTGGCCTGTAGCTTCTACACAGTAATTGCCCTTGACCCCCTCTCCAGTGATGAGCTGCCCAACCTGGGCTGTGTTCAGAGTGTAAGCAAAGGGTGTGCAGCCCAGCAGTATGTGTAATTCTTTTTTAACATTTCCATGTGTTATTAAAATAGTTCTAAAATATCAAAATGTTTTCTTTATCTGGACAGACCTCATTGCAGTTTTATGGGCATGATGATCTCACACGACATGCTGCTAGGCCGCTGGCGTCTGTCACTGGAGCTCTTTGGTCGGGTCTTCATGGAGGATGTAGGAGCTGAGCCTGGATCGGTGCGTTTTCATCTGGGCATTCTATTAATTTTAGTAAAAATTGCATTTGTCTATTATCCTGTCTGTTGTGCCTTTAGAAATGTAGTTTTTATTTTTAAACTAAGTAGGAAAAATAAAGTAATAAATATCAATGACGCATTGTGATTTATGTATGATTTATTTTTTACTTTTGGTTGACTTGTTTGCCTCTCTTTTTTTTAATCCAGATTCTGACAGAGCTTGGTGGCTTTGAGGTAAAGGAATCAAAGTTCCGTCGAGAGATGGAGAAACTAAGGAACCTGCAGTCCCGTGACCTAGCCCTGGAGGTGGACCGGGATCGGGACCAGCTAATTCAGCAGACCATGCGCCAGCTAAATACGCATTTTGGCAGGCGCTGCACAACTACACCCATGGCTGTACACAGAGTGAAGGTCACCTTTAAAGATGAGCCAGGCGAGGGCAGTGGTGTGGCCCGCAGCTTCTACACGGCAATTGCCCTGGCCCTTCTCTCCAACGATAAGCTGCCCAACCTGGACTGTGTTCAGAGTGTCAGCAAGGGCATGCAGGCCAGCAGTACGTGTCATCACGATTACAATTCAAGTATGACAATACATAGAAACTACACTGATTTTTTATTTTCTATTTTTATGGTATATATTTGTGATGTTAAAATCAATAACTACATGAGAAATGTATTTTGCATAATAAAATTGTCACTAAAATGTGAAGATTTTGTATTTGGTGTTCGTTTGTGTAGATCTAATGCAGCGATTGAGGAACAGAGACCGGGAAAGAGAGAGGAGAAGTGGAGGGCTTCGAGCAGGATCTCGGAGAGACCGAGACAGGTAATATTCAGCCTAATTATTTATTTCATTAATTGAATGTATGTATTATAATGTGCCACAAGTCTTGAACTGGGTTGGGGGTACCCACAGGTGACGGGTTAAAACAAAATAAAAAAAAGAAACACATGAAATCGCAGATAAAGGCACAAGTCAATTCAGGTGGGTAGCAGGTGAAATAAAGATGAGAATTTTAATAGAATACAAATAATTACATCATATTTAATTATCATTTCATACATGATTAACATAATTGGTTATATTTGTGTAACGTTGCATTGCATAAGCAAATGGAGTTGTGCACATCTGAATTGGACAGCTTTCACAGCCAAGTCATTGTCCAGGTCCTGCTTATAAGCGGACTACAATTTTGGATTAGTGAGTGGCTGTATTGGTCATTTGGGGTGGCACTGTTTGTGTAACTAATGTGCTTATGCCACAGGTATGGATTGGGTTGTGGGTTCTGACAGGCTGGGTTGGGTTGGATGCAGATTGGATTTCTTCATAAATGGGGGAAAGGATTGGAAAATTGGGACTGCAGAACTCTGTCTGAGATGTTTGTCATCTACAGAGATTCAAGAAGGCAGCTGTCGATAGACACAAGGCCTTTCAGGCCTTCATCAGAAGGCAACCCCAGTGACGAGCCTGACCCTCTGCCTGCACACAGACAAGCCCTGGGGGAAAGGCTCTACCCACGTGTCCACGCAATGCAACCGGTAGTAATTTTGATTTTATCAACAGCTGTAGAATTGCATGAAATTTTATTTGCACATTGACAGACCTGCTCATGGATCTTTGTTTAGCTTAAGTAGGTTTTTATTGACTATATACAATACTTAGATCAGCTGTGTCTGTGTGTCTTGATAGGCTTTTGCCAGTAAAATCACAGGCATGTTGCTGGAGCTGTCCCCTGCACAGTTACTGCTGCTGTTGGCCAGTGAAGATTCTCTCAGAGCAAGAGTGGAAGAGGCTATGGAACTTCTTATTGCACATGGAAGGTAAAATAACGGGCACACAGCCACAGAAGCACGGTGGCCATTGTTAGCTGTGTAGTAATACACATATTGTATATGGTGATAAGTTAATAATGCTTGCCTGCATTAAAGAAAGTATTGATGATGACTGATGCTGGACTAACTAACGTCTGTCCTCTGTTGCCTTTCTAGGGAAAATGGTGCTGACAGTATATTGGACTTAGGTCTACTAGAAGCTCCGGAGAAAGCACAAGTAGAGACATTTCTGTTTTCACTCTATACTTACCCACCATATTGTGATTCACTGAATTTATGTCCAACTCAAACAACTGGGCTGAGTTGACATACTTTTATTCCATTGAGTACATTATGTCCATTGGAAATCACTATTAGTACTTCTGCTAACAGTTTTACATAGCAGAAGGTTTTGCTTACCTAAATCTGTCCCCTCCTCGCTTGTGTTTGTGTTTCTAGCAGCAGGAGAACCGTAAGCGTCATGGTTCAACCCGCAGCGTAGTAGACATGGAACTGGACGATCCAGATGATGGGGACGACAATGCTCCACTCTTCTATCAACCTGGCAAACGAGGATTCTACTCACCACGACCTGGCAAAAACACAGAGGCCAGACTCAACTGCTTTCGTAACATTGGCAGGTAATGTTTGTTCTTGAATTATATGTTTTAGTTTGGGAAAAACAAGATTTTCTCAGTCTTAAGAAGTGGATAGAGTTGGTGTAAATACATTAAAGCTTGAATTAAGTAGCTGTGACCAAAATAGTATTTCCTTCTTTGCAGAATACTTGGGTTATGCCTACTACAGAATGAACTTTGTCCGATCACATTGAACAGACATGTCATCAAAGTGCTGCTTGGGAGGAAGGTAAAAAAAACAAAAAAAAAAATGTTTTTCTGACATTTTTAAACTTAGTTCATTATTTTGGTCTTTATCAGAAAGAAGTTGTTAATTGTTATGTTTGATTCTGCAGGTGAATTGGCATGATTTTGCATTCTTTGATCCAGTAATGTATGAAAGCCTGAGACAGCTGATCCGCCATTCACAGGCTGGAGAAGCAGATGCAGTATTTGCTGCCATGGATCTGGCTTTTGCCATTGACCTCTGTAAAGAGGAAGGGGCTGGACAGGTAATAGACCAGACTACAGTATTCTCCTAATTAAAGATGTTTAGTTAAGAGCTTGATTCGTGCCTGTGCATTGAATCTATGGTGTAGGTTTGACAGAGTAATTGCTGCGTGAGAGACACACCAATGCTTAATTGTTAATGCCACAACGAACAAGTATGAATCATATTAAAATGTTATCAAATTCATACTTAAGTGCTCCTAGTTAGTAGATACCAAAAATGTAATTTTTTTTAGTTTTAATTAAACTTTATCAGAAATCACAACGGAATTAATTGACCAGCAGTTTTGGGCTGTAAAGCGTTACTAGTAATGTTACTTTTCCCAGTAATGAGTGGCATAATCAGAAATAACATTTCAGTAATAATATTGCAGTTAGTTTAATTTTGTTGTCACAATGGCAAAGATTGATTTGAAATCCATCTTTCAGTATTTGCACTTAAGTACATTCTTAACTACTAGCAGCGCCATGCTAATATCGTCCTGTATCCTACAGCGAGAGGCTGGAAACATTTTCAGTCACTTTGATTTTTTTAGGATGAACAATGATAATGTTGTAAATTGTCTATGGGTATTGGTAAGATTCTTAATGCTGAAAAGCAACCTCAAATTTCTTAAAATAAGAAGGCACATCAATATGAAACTCATGGAGATATAGTGCATCCAGAGTATTTCAAATTGATTAAATTCATTATTTTTCTCAGAGTTCTACAAACAATACCCCATAATAATGCGCACATTTTTTTTTTTTAAATGTTTGCAAGTTTCTTGAAAATAATAAACTAAAAAACATCACATATAGGTCCTTGACATGTTACTACAACTTGATTGGTGTCCACCTCTGGAAAATTCAGTTGTTGGTTTGATTTGGAAATATATGGTCCCACAGTCCCACAACAATTTAAAAGGTAAACTACAAAGAACAAGTTAAAAAAATTACTTCAAATCATTAAAACAAATGATGCAATAACCTATAAACATTGTGACCAATCTTCAAGTTCAATCTTCATGGTGGTTTTCTCTCTAATTTCTTCTGGTGTCAGAGCTTACCAGCATTTAACACACTGTAGATCAGTCTTTACCACTGTCTCATCCTGATTCTTGGAGAAGACAGACAAACTCGTTGGTTCTTGTCTTGATACGAACCTGGCTGACTAGACCAGGTTCTTCCTTTTATTGTGTGGATGAATTTGCCAATCAGCCATAAGTTTTGAGGCGCTGACTCGTCACCAACACAATTCCCTCAGGAAAAAATTGCGGCTTTGCATGTGCCCATTTTTGCTGCCTTAGGAGCTCGGGCAGCTATTTCTTAGCCCAGCGTTTCCAAAAGAGATCTGCCATATACTGGACTTGTCTCCATCTATGGCGGGCGAAAAGGCTATGTTACTGGAAAATTCCTGGAGGCATAGATGGTTGGGTTTTTAAGAGAAGAAGTTGATCTGGTGTCAATGCCTCCAAGTCATTTGGATTATTAGTAGGTGTAGTTATTGGCAGACTTTTTATAATGGCTTCCATTGTCTGAACGTATTTCCAAAACCTGACACCTTCTTGCAATAAAATGTTGAAGAGCATTAATAAACGAGTCTGTGTCCAATTTATGTGGACTGCTCTGGTAGCCAGGCATGTAAATACTGATTGAATGCACCCTTGAAAGTGCATTTTGATCCAGATCTAGTTCCTTTATTTCTATCGCCTTTTCCTCTTCTGGAATGGCCACTAGCACCATCCTGAAGCCACCCATGTGAAACACAGTCTTTAAACTGTGGTAAAGAGACTCTGCCTTTTCAGTAGACTGAATTTTTGCAGTCATCAACATAAAAATTCTGTAGCACCGTATTTAGCGTGCATTAGCATTAAACAGATGTGTGTTTTCCTCTGCACCTTGCCTGAGAGCATAGCTTGCACAGCTAGGTGATGAGGTGGCCCCAAACAGATGGTCCTGCATACTGTATTCTGCAATCGGCTGACTGGTGTCACCATCTGGCCACCACCTGAGTAGGTCAGCATCATCTGACTGGACTTTTACCTGGTGAAACATAATTTCCACATCCGCCATTGCATCAATCTCTTGACGCAATGTAGTCAGAACACCAATTATTGTACTGATAGGATTTGGTCCTTGAGGGAGCTGCTCATCTAACGAGGTTCCCCGATGAGAAGCACCGCAATGAAATGCCACCCGAAGTTTACGCTTTTTAGGGTATCTGCATCCTCTTGCCGTGGGATGTTGTCTTTGCTCACTGGATGGAATATCCTTTTGTGGGGGAAAAAAAAAAGTCACCACGTTACTAGTCACCTTACTAGACCTTGTTTTCCCCCATAGTTGTAAGGAGAAGGTTAACCTTTTTCCTATGTAGATTCAGATCATCGAGAAGTTTATCTGTGTGAAACGTGGCTATGCTGCCAGGATCCAAGAATGCATACTTGCAGTGGTGGTGAAGGTCTTTTTACTACCACCTGCCTCCCTGGCTTGATACTTGAAGGGCACGTTATGTGTTCTTAAGGTTTGTCCGTTACATCCCCAAAGTAAGGATGCAAGGCTTCTTTGTTAACAAACCCCACTAGGTCTTTAAACATAGCCTTATGCTCGTATTTCTCATTAATGTCAAAAACCACATTCCTCCACTTCTTTCTTAACTCGTATGGAAACTTAGAAACAATCGCCTGCAGCATAAAGCTCTTCCACATATTCAAATATACCATTGCATTTCCACAGTTGGTCAGGAAAAGAGGGAATGAGTTGATTCCATATCCTTAGCCTTAATGTTTTGCTGCAGAGTGAAACGAACTTGTTTTGGATTTCCTGGATATCCTTGAGGGACATCACAGACACACTGTCTTCAGGAGTTACATTGTCATTTGCCTTATTTGCTTCCTCTATGTGCTGATGGGCCTCTTATAATCCCATGGGCAAAATCGTCACAGAATATTCTAAATAAACTTGCCTTTGGCTCAAACCAGCATTGCTGATCACTATTCATTTAAGCTTGATTAGAACTTCTTTGACTGAGGTATTTATATCTCAAAACTCACCAAACAGTTGGTTGAACTCTGTCATCCATTTGGTTTCCACACGCTCCACACAGAAATCATCATCATTTAACAAAGTATCTTGTTCTTTTGTTTGGCCAGCTGGTCCAACTTGGCTTTTTGTGCATCTAACCGACTTTACAAAGAATTCTCCACGGCCTTAAGACTTTCTTTGCTCTTGTATCTCCTTCCATTATTCGCTAAATATGACTCCACGTGTTTAGTCTGTGTAGAGAGGGTTTCTTACTGATGTAGAGCTGATCTTACCCGTATCCGATGGTCCAACAATTATCCACTCCAGAGATCGTTGTGACGATGATGAACACTGAACATTTATTGAATTTCACGTTTCTCAACTTAGCTGATAAAGGAGTAATTCTACAGTACACTTTTACGAATACTAATTTAACAAACAAGTTCAGAAATCAATTCCAACAAATAAGGCAAGAAACTGTGTGCCTCCACAACTACACACTGAACCTTTCACTTCTACCTCGTTGCGCTCCCCACTACCTTATAGTCCATTTTCTAATAGCTGTATCTTGTAGCTATAGCTGTCTGTTCTTTCAAAAGCTGAGCTGAATTCACTCCCTCTCTTCCAACAAACTATATACATAGTTTCTACGACAACTACTTAAACGATTTAAAAGGTAAACTTCAAAGGATTACATAAAGGCAAACTTCAAAGGCACTTATGAGGTCATAACTGACATAATCAGTACGCATACGTAAGCTTCTTAATCTAACTAACTTTACAATACACAATATAGACAAAAATTGAGAAAACCATGGTTTGCTCAGACAGAGGTGTACAGAGACATCCTTCTGTTCCATAGCGCTCTGGACCTCAGACTGGGGGGATGGTTCATCTATTAAGAGGACAATTGACTCTGTTTGTAGAATTTTGAGGAAAATAATGAATGTAATCAAGTTTGGAATAAGGCTGTAACTTAACAAATGTGGAAAAAGTTAAGTGCAAATACTTTTGAATGTAAGCCCAACCTCTGAGGGAGGGACACTGGTTAGAAGCTAGCAGCATTTTGTACTTGAAAGTTAGAATACTGGTTACAGTACTGGTTACTTGTTCTGTTTCAATCATGTAACATTGAAATGCATATAATATGCAGCATATCAATGTACACTACTTAAGTACTTAGGGTCAACGGTTCAGAGCAACGGTGAGTGTGGAAAAGAGGTGAAGAGGCGAGTGCAGGCAGGTTGGAACGGGTGGAGAAAAGTGTCAGGTGTGTTGTGTGATAAGAGTATCAGTGAGAATGAAAGGAAAGGTGTTCAAGACGGTGGTGAGACCAGCGATGTGGTTCGGCTTAGAGACAGTGGCACTGAAGAAAAGACAGGAGGCAGAGCTTAAGATGTTGAGGTTCTCTTTGGGAGTGACGAGGATGGACAGGATCAGGAATGAGGACATCAGACGGACGGCTCATGTTAAATGTTTTGGAGATAAAGTCAGAGAAGCCAGATTGAGGTGGTTTGGACATGTTCAGAGAAGACATTGTGAATATATCAGTAGAAGGATGCTGAGGTTGGAGCTGCCAGGCAGGAGGTCTAGAGGAAGACCAAAGAGGAGATTTATGGATGTAGTGAGAGAGGACATGAAGTTAGTTGGTGTGAGAGAAGAGGATGCAGAGGATAGAGTTAGATGGAGGCACATGATTTGCTGTGGCGACCCCTGAAAGGGAACAGCCGAAAGGAAAAGAAGAAGATATCAATGTACACTACTGAAAGTAGAATCTGTTTGTCTGAGTGCCTTACTAGAAGGATTTATGATTAATATCTATTGTGAAATTGGTTTGTCATTAATTGTCGTCTTCTTCTTCCTGGTTTAGGTCGAGCTGCTTTCTGGTGGGGTCAACATGCCAGTTACTCCACTTAACGTATATGAGTATGTGAGGAAATATGCAGAATACAGAATGCTGGTGGTGGCTGAGCAGCCTCTTCATGTAAGTAAAAGGGGGAAAAAAACAAAACGATAAGGCCAGAGATTTTCAATGTTTTTGTCAATGTCAACTTATCCACACAAGGACTAAGAACAAGAACACAGAAATGAACGATGAAATGAAAGTAGCAACCCTAACATCTGTGAACCCAGCATCGTATTTAGGTAATTGATCTGTGCCATAAACCCTTTTTGGACCAAAAACAAACTTCTACTGCTGGGCTTGTACTAGATCTGGTATACAGCTGGTTTAACTTTAAAAAAAACCTGCGTTTCTTTTCTGCAGGTAATAAAGCGACTGTAGTGCTCTGTCTTTACAAAAACAGCACATTACTAAATCTGGTCAAATATTTCTGCACTTAGTTTGCAATGCTTAATGATTATCTTTCATAAGAACTGTAATTAATGCTCCCTAACTTTGAACTTACCATAGTAATATTAGCCTTTTATTGGCTATAGCCTTTAGCAACGAACTACCATCAAAGTGAAATTTTATTTCTTACCCTTAACTTGGTCTTATTGGTCACAATAACCCCACACCTACCTCCTGACAAAAGTGGCTTTTGATTCTAGACCAGTAAAGACTTTGTGCTACTCTTGTGCCATTTTTGTCCCAGCCCAGACCCAGTTTTTGTGCAGAAGAACTAGTTTTAATGTTGGCACTGGCTCTGAATAATTTTTGGAACTAGCTTGGTGGCAAAGGTGTAATAGAGCTACATTGTTGTCCAGAGCTATTTAACACATGAATGACAACCATTTCATGCAGTGACAACTTTCACAACTACTTTGCCCATATCATTTTAAAGTGGTTGTCACTTGTATTGCTTTTTTGCTTTCAAAAGTATATAGCTTGTTTTCTCTGGCCTTATTCTTTATGTTCAAATTGTGTCCATCTTTGTTTTGTAATAACACATTTTAACAGCCAACAACATACTTATAGTAATATTATTTATTTGGATCCGTCCGTGTTAGGCAATGAGGAAGGGTTTGCTAGATGTACTTCCTAAGAATGCACTGGAGGACCTGACTGCGGAGGACTTCAGGCTGCTCGTTAACGGCTGTGGAGAAGTCAACGTCCAGATGCTCATTAGCTTCACCTCTTTTAATGATGAATCTGGTATGGCTGCTTTTCAAGGATGGTTTTGCTCTGTGTGCATCTGTTAATTGTTCTGTCTTGGCGGTCTAAACAATAATGAAATATTTAATGTATATTTTTTAATGCAATAAAATAAGGGAAGACTTACTCTTTATTCAACAGGGGAAAATGCAGACAAACTATTGCAATTTAAACGCTGGTTTTGGTCCATAGTGGAGAAGATGAGCATGACTGAGAGGCAAGATCTTGTAAGTCTGTTTTTGTTTTAATTAAAAAAACAAAAACTGTCACCAGTGTTTTCCATTATTATTGCTGCTGCACAGTATTTTGACCATACAATGTAAATACTAACAGATTAAGGAGTATTTTCAGTATTATTAGTTACTCCCTCCAAGAACAACATGATGCATTGCTTTTGTTGTCTCCATGTAAACGATTGATTTGAAATCCAACATTTTATATTTATTTTATATATATTTTGTAGTTGTTGCACATAATACATTCTTAACTATAAGCTGCACAAAGATGGAAGTCCCTATGATGAAAGGTTATAACATTATAGTAATGTTTAATGGAAATTCTGTGCAGCTCTTGGTAATATTCTGTGAAAAGCAAAACCTCAATCTTCTTGAAATACAACAATCGTGTGAAGCTTTTGGAGACTCATCCCAACAAAGATGAACTCACTCCAGCCACAGAGAATGACTTTAACGGCTAAACTACTAAAACTGGATTTTAATCGTCAACAGCAGGGTACAACAAGCCACAAAGAACTAACAAAGGTTGTGGCTGCATATAATATGGATTAAGCCCATTCCAGCCACAGAGGAGGACACAGAATGGATTAGTTAGTTTAGAATTTCGATGACAGTCATGACTCAATTTTAATAACTCATTGCTCAGCTAGTCTAACAATAACTAATGTAACAGATTCCTTTGCTCATCCTCAGGTCTACTTCTGGACCTCCAGCCCATCGCTCCCAGCCAGCGAGGAGGGTTTCCAGCCGATGCCCTCTATCACCATCCGACCTCCAGACGACCAGCATCTCCCCACAGCCAATACTTGCATCTCACGTCTCTACGTGCCACTCTATTCTTCAAAACAGATACTCAAACAGAAACTCCTGTTAGCCATTAAGACAAAGAACTTTGGTTTTGTGTAGAGGTTCGACAAGGTTCAAAAAAGGAAAAAAAAAAAAACATGTTTACTGTTGTGTAATATTTACTTAGCTCCATTTTGTAGATTTATTTTTTGTCTATACAGTTTTATGAAACTCAACATACTGTCGCTATCTCCCCAGGCGGTAATATTTGTGTTGTAAACACAAACAGCTTGTTATTTTTATTTTGGTTTTTAGTGTTTTATTTCCTATTTTGTGTTTATGAAGAGGTATACAGTCCAGAACATTCCTGCATTGGCACTGTAAAATGTCTGCAGCCCACAGCTCTGCTCTATTGGCTTCAACCTTTGCTTCCCAGGAATTTGGTTTGACAGAAAGCTGTCTGCCGAAACCCAGCCAAAGATGACAACAATAGATGTATTTAAAATAAGAAAAGACGCACTGTGATTATGAGTTTTTCCTTCCCCAGAAAAGTACTAGTCACTGACAGTTCGCTGCTGCCTTTGTGAAAAGTCCTTTTTTTTTCTTGTACAGGGGGAGTAGGGAATTTCAAAATAAACTTGGATGCAAATAAGTTGTTTTGTGGTATTTTTTTAAATTGCTCAATGTTGACAAAGTAAAAATTGAAAAGTTTGAAAAATTGACACAGCAAATAGTGAAGCAGGACTGAACATGATTGGAACATTTTGAGGAGTTTTTGGCCAATCGGCAAGAACGGTTTTATGGGCCCCGCCCACTTCGGTGGAAGTGACAGTATTTGTGTTACAAATACAATATTTTGTGAAAGGAGGAATTTAGCCTACCCGTTCAAGTAAGCGAGGTCAATCAGATTAGTCTGACATCGGGCTATGTGTGTCTGAATACATTTGTGGGCTACTGGCACATTAACAAATGTGATACAGAATACTGGCACTTGAAGCGCCGCAGTATTTAATAAATCTCCTTAATTTGCATATGAAAAAGCTTTTTGATATGTTGTATTGTTTCGTAGATTTTGAATATGTTTCACATATTTAATGCAAATATCCGTAGCTGTGATTTACAGCCTGAAACTTCCGGTTTACGAGGCACAGTGAAGGAAGCGTTTCTCACCCAGTGAAAACTGAGCCATATGAGGTGAACCTGCTTTACTCGCGGTCACAGTAGATTCATTGTGATGGTCAGCTAACGGTAGCATGTTACTCTGTGATGGTATCAGCTAGTTTAGTGATTGGTTAAGTAAAGTAGTAACCGCAGTTGTATCAAGGTTGGGTAGCTAACTGGCTGTCTGAGCGGCCGGGGCTGGCGGAGGTGGGGATGAATTAATTTTTTTTCCATTATGTCGAATTTCCATTATTCTTAGCTAGCACTGCAAACCAGCACGGCTAGCTAATAGCGGCGAGAGAAGCGCGACTAATCGGTCTATTTGAATTACAATAAAAATGGAGCAGTGGCACGACGCCGCCTCTCAGCAGGTCAAGATGCTTACAAAACGCGTAAATGACCTTTTGTCCAAAGGCCTGGAGCTTCTGCGCTCCGAGCTCGGCGTGGATTTGGGACTGAAGCCTGAGCTTATTCCGCCATGGGTGATCCTCTTAGCGACGTGTACCGGGCTGGTCTTGATGCTCGTCTTGTGGGCCTCTGTCTATCGGGCTCTTTTCAAGAAACGGCCTGCTTCAAGTCACGTCGACGACGGCATCGATATAAAGCGAGGTGTCAGTAACGCTAAACCTATCAAACATGAGGAACCGAAGAAAAAGAAGAAGAGAGCAGAAAAGGTACGTAACGTTAATAATAGCCCACACCAATTTCTAGAAGGGCTAGCTGTCATGCTAAAGCCTCATTGACAGTCGTGGCTAGCTTGTATATGGTTACTCAGGCCATGTGACCTGGCGGTGCCACGTTAAAGCTTATGTGCCCTAATTTATTGACCGATTTTCAGTAACTGCTGGAAATTAGTATGGGCCCCCCCAGGGCATATATTTCACTGTAACAATGCAGGAATTGCGCATGATGTCAGTGATTCCCGTAAATCTAACACTTACAATGCGGGAAATCCACATACATTTACGAGCTGTTATGTTAAAGAATGACAACACATTTAGCAAACGTTCTCTTCCTCTTCTCAAGGCCGCTCGGCCGTCTGCTCTTACGGCGACTCTCGCTGTGTATAGATTCCGGTTTTAGTGATATTAACGTGAATCATGTAGCTTTAACGAAAACCCACATCTGCCAGAGTAACGTTAAGGTCAACGATTGTTAATTATTCAAGAGGCATCACTCTGCAACAGTCAAGAAAATCTGTGGGATGAGAGTTTCTGTAGTTGCAACCCGGAGTGAACGATTTTTCACTGCTGCTATTTACTGTATCAAATATGTTATGCTAGGTATACTGATCATCTTTGGCACAGACATGTATTTCAGGATGAATTTGTTCAGTCTGATCGATATTGTATGTCGTGAACATCAGTCAGGCTGCCATTGCAAATTGCCTCTGTTCTCAGCCTACAGATTTTAGTGTTACATATTTAGGAAAAGGGAGAGTAGGAAACTATCTGTGTAGAACAGGTACAAATGTGCAGGATGCTAATTCACACAAAATTGAGCTAGGTCCAGCTGAGGAACTGATTCAAATACTTGGAGCAGTTGTCTGCAGTAATGATAGCAGTGTAAATTACATAGAGAGTGGAAGGATGACCTAAATTGGGGAGTGATTAAATGCAATCTGAGGTAAAAAAATTGCAGAATTTTTTTGAATTTTGGAAAATGACTTCCCACATTTTATCTCCACATGTTATTTCTAGAAATCCCAGCCAAATGGCAGAGCTGTTGCTGAACCACAAGTAGAAGCTATAGAGTCTGAAGAGACATTGCCACATCATCCACCACCACAAGAAGCCAAGGCTGACAAGGCTGCAGAGGTACTATGCTGTGCCTGTTGTGGTGTAAGCTTTTTAAATGTCTGCATCTAACCTCTCTTGCTTGCAAGTCAGATTTTTATTATTGTTGGAATCCTCTTCATTTGAAAAGCTGTTGCAGAAATACCATGTTTCCTCATTGTCACTCTGCAATGATGCAACCAGACCAGCTTCCAGTGTTTGGTTACAGTCTTTTTAAGTTGCAGATGCAGCAAAATCCTAGATGCGTCCTGATGTAGAACAGCAAAAAGCACAGCCTTTAATCCCAAATCACAGAATAACATACTGTGACCTTAAAGGTGCTGGATCCAAAATATGTTATTAGGCTGAAGCCAAGATATGGAAATGGTGCTTATAAAAAGGACATGTAACAGATTTAGGGAGTGTTAAGGACAGTGGATGTAGTTTCACTTATAAATAGACATGGCTGGAGCATGCACATTTGATTGACTATCCATGGATCAGTCAGCATGGCTTCACTTGCCCAGTTGCTGTTCTGTAGTCACTCCCCTATTTGATTAAGCTTAGTTTTACAAATTCTTTTCTGATATACTGACCTTTTTTCCTACCTTATGCATGTTATCCCCCCATTCTCAGGTTAAGAAATCCAAGAAGAAGGCCAAAATGGCTTCAAAGGAGACCAAGACGGTGCCAACTGATGGCAAAGAACCAGAAGAAGGTGATATAAATTGCCTCCCATGTTATCTGTTTTTGGATATGATCCAAGTTATTTGAGGAGGTCTGTTTTTCTTTGATTTGTTTATGAACCCACTATTTTCAGTAACCAGGCCATTGCACTCCACAGGCAAAGGTCTGAATGGATTATGCTACAATTTGATTATAGCTTTGGTAACTTATTGTTGTGGAGTTTGATCATCCGTAGGCCTCTATTCAGCAAAACCCTTTGTTGTGTATTTGAACAGTTTCTGCATCTATTTTGCCATTCTATCTAATCCATAGCATATTTCTACACTAATCCTAGTGTAAACCATAACACTCACAATGTTACTTTTCAGGCACGTGGGAGACCAAGGTCAGCAATAAGGAGAAACGTGAGCAACGCAAGAAGGACAAAAGTTCCAGTGATGGCTCAGCCAGTCCTGGTGGAGGGGATACACCTGTGAGTGCTCCTCAAGAGCAGCCCAAGGCCACTTCAGCCCCTGGACCTGGCAACCAGAAAAAGAAAAAAGGTGGCTTGAATCATGCATATTTTAACGTTGTGATTTTTATCACTTGAGGGAAAAAAAAAAGATGTTACTTGGAAGAGTCACATGCCTTTTACATGTATACATGCACACAATGCACAAGACTATATTGGATAAACAACTAAATTGGACATCTAAGTTGAGCTTTTCCCGATTTAGCTTCTATATAGTCTGTTGTTGCATTTGGTTGGTCTCTTGTTGCCAGGCTGTAAATACAGCCTTTATGGGAATTCAAATTAAGTCTCCAGTGAATTTTCCTTGAAGTGCTATTGCTGAAGTGTGTGTGCTTTCTTTTAAAACAGACTCTGTTAGTACTTTGGTTGTAGCATATATTAACTATTTGTATCCTATGTTTTTCAGAATCTACAAAAGTGAAGGCTGAGAAGGTGGAAGCTCCTGTATCTCAAGGTAATGATCAGGAGAAAATGCCTTACGAAATATTCCCAAGCAATAATCTCTCAACTTTATGTAATATTGTGAGTTTGAGTATTTTTCTTTGTTTTAGTTAACAACAGTGAAGTGCCATCAGCAAAATCAGGTGTGAATGACATGATACTCAAGGTTCCTGCTCACAGTGTTGCTCCAAAGACAGACCCCTGGGCAGCCAGTAGAGAATCAGCATCACTGTGGAGGGCAGAGAGTGATGGTAAAATGCTTGACCTATACTACTTAACTGTTCAGTTTGTGACCCCTTACATGTGTTTGTGTATTATTTGATGTGTGTGGTATTTAATCACGCAGTTTAATACTGATTTTGGGATCCGTTTCAAACAGGAAAATAGGAAAATTTTTCTGAATAACCAGAGCACTTAAATTCACTGTGTTCACGGATGCAAATACTGTCAACAAGCTACTGACTACACAAAGTAGACAGTAGCTTGGCTCTGGTGATTCTGTAGTTGTGAGGGTATGTTGTATTTACCACATGCATTGAACTTGAACTCAATGCATGAACTTGCTTCTTTTGGTTCCAGTTTGGGTAGCACATGTACATAAATGTCATTAAACTTCACTTTAAAATATCTCTCTAATTCTAGCTTAAAAAAACCTCCCGGTGTTTTTCAGATAGAAGCAGAGGAATATTTTAACATAGGAAAGTCAGTGAAGTTTTAAAGCATTCGGGTACATTAACACCCTAAATTAAAGCCAGAGAGATCAAGCTTTAATGCGTTAAAGATGCATAAATAATAATGAAACTGAGGCCACAAGAAGTCCTCCTTGTTGGGTAGTAAAAAAAAACCAAAAAAAAAAACGAAAAACTGCTTCAGGATGATGCAGTGACAATCAAATTATAAAGATGGGTAAAGGGTTTGCCCACTGCACATATCACCTGGATAATCACACAACCCAAGACGTTGCCATTACCTGGCTAGAATGAACTCTGAGCACAGCTGGGAGTTGTTAGTCCTTTAATGGTGGTTCTATAAACTTGTTCCACAATCCAATAGGAGAGCAGCTTCTTACTAATTGGCGAGTCCACATGGGGCCTAGGTTATGAAACAAACAACTAGTCAGACTTTCTAAAGGCTCTCAATAAAGAAAATAATCTGCAGATTAATCTAGTAATGGAAAATGTTGTAATAGTCACCCTTGGCATTATATAGAAAGAACTAACTTCATACCTTTTGTTTGCATTCACCAGCTCTCACTTACATAAATCACATTTTCAGTAAAATGACCTTTTTAAATATGTTTGTTTTCAGAGTTTGGCAGGATATGGCTGTTGGTATTAAATACATTTTTTCGACAGTTTGAAAAAAGTATCAGTAATGTCACAATTTACAGTGTTTGCTCTTTATAACACGATACCAATGTACTGTTACTATAAAACACAGAATATAGGTGATACAAGGTTATATTGACACATGTCCCATACCAGTAGAGTAAATTGTAATGACACACCTCCTTCTCTCCTGGGCAGCAACAATACACTGCTGTACAAATGTGAAGTATGACATTTGTTAATTTATTTAATTATTAATGCTTAGACTTGCCCTTGGTGGACATAATAAATGTATATAGATAGCATACCGAATAGGAAATATTTTAATATGAGGCTGCAGAATTGCCCCATTTGAATATTGGCAAAGGTCTGTACATAGTGAAGAGCTATTTTTATTATCATAAAACTTTATCAATTCTTAATTGATCTTTTTTTTGTCAGTCTATGGGTAATTATGTAAATATGTGAACATGTGCCCATGTATGTTTCAGATTCATGGACTTTGATTGACAGGCCCACAGCTGAGTTAACTATGTCTTTCACTGGACTGGGAGTTGGTGCTGCTGGTAAGTACAAGCTACATTCACCTGACAAGTGACTCTTACCACTAGATGGTGTAATTTCTCCAAGGAAACACTTCCTGGCAGGTTGAGTCACTGTCTCGTCTTTTGTAGAGCCCCAGCCTGTTAGTGACCTGCCTTGGCTCAGTCAGCCCAGTGTGGGGGATGAGTGGTCTGGACTCAGTAAGAATAGTATATTGAACCTTACTCTGCATACTAGGTGATGGCAAACACTTGCAACTGGCCTTACTGTTTTTCAGATGGCGGTTCAGTTGACCCCAGTTCTGACTGGAACCCTCCTTCTGAAGTCTGGGGCAACTATGAAGAGCCCACTCCTGAGCCCCCTCCTTCTCAGGAACAGCCCCTCACTAAGCCTGCCAAGGCTAATCTGCTTATTGAAGCTGTTGTAAGTACACCCAGATTTAAAAAAAAACAAACTAAATTTAAAAAAAAAAAGCACCTGAGTATTTGACTCCTCTGGGCTCAGCTCCCTGGGCATCTGTTCCTTGACTGTGGCCCTGTACAGAGTGACTACATAGTCTGTTTTTTTTTTTTTTTTTTTTTTTTAATTACAACCCCTGCACGCCCATGATTTGGACACGGTTCATTAATAGTGTCAGATTTAACCACTTGTCTGGATTTTTGATTCATACAAACTATACTCTGGACATTTACTTTGTCTTCTCTTTGGTGTTCGCGTGCGCATGTGAGCACACGCTGATTTCTTTCTGAGTCACATTTTGTTTGTGTTGCTCAGGAGGAGGAGGAGGATGAAAAGGAGAAGGTGGAACCTGGTGCTGATGGAGCGGCCAAAACGAAAAAGAAGAAAAAGAAGAAGAAGAAAACATTGGAGGAAGGAGGAGCGCCTGGACAGGTAATTGGCAGTGAGAAAATCATACATGCACATACACACATTCCTGTCTAGTTTAGATTTTAGGTGTGCGGCATTTCTGCATTCATTGTGCAGTCGTAAATGTAAACTCGTTTTGTGTTTGTCCTGTGAAGGGTGACGAGCCAGGAAAGCAGCTAGCACCTGCAGCCTCTGTGAAGAAGCAGACAACTCTTCAGGAAAACACTGCTGCCCTCCAGCCTGTCAAAGCAGCTGCTGTCGAGGTTTGTGTGAGAGCTAATATCTCACACTGCAGTCAATCTTCTATAATTCTACAGAAGCTTTTCTTCTCTGTCCTAATAATCACTCTAGCTTAATTGCAGTTGAGCTTTGCCTGCGTAGTATTTTCTGGTAATTGCGGTCTGGGTTTTCCTATAGCTGAGAGTGGAGCGACCAATGAAGGAAAACATATCCCAGAAACCCTCTGTCACACAAGTGCCACAGAAACCAATTGATGGAGACCCAATGGCCAAGCAGAACAACCTTCCTGCTCCAACACAACAAAGTAAGCACATTATAGAGTTGATTGTATCACTTAACCATTTAGAGGAAATTAAATTAAGACTATAAAAATTAAGTAAATTCTTCAGAGCTGTTTAAGTGGTTCAAGTGTGTAAAAACTATTAAAAACACATCAGTTAAACATACTGCTCCTCTGGGTGACGTTTCCCTTTACTGCTGCACTGTCATCTGCACATGCATATCTGGAATTATGGCAATTTGCATTAGTTTATAAAATATTTATATCAACGTGTTTTCCAACGCAGTAACCTATCCTCCAGTAACTGGAGCAGTTTTTCAGGCTACTGTGTTTTAGGCTTTGGAAAACATTGAATGTTTGTTCAGTTCCAAAAGCTAATCCAAACTCCTGTCTGACAACTAACCAATCATGAGTAGAGAAGATTCAGTGTTGCCATGAGCATCTGTATTGTGATTAGAAAATGACCGAAGTTATACTTTGCTGTATTTGCAACAGACACCTGCTGTTAGCTAGTAGCTAGCTACAATTGCTAAAGCTAAACTCTCTAAAGGATTGCAGCACTGTGATGTGCAACAAATATTAAAAAAATAACTGATTGTGAAGTCACTGAAAAGCGTCTGGCAACTCCCAGATACATTTGAGTTGATAATCATCCACCAAAGGTTCCCTTTTTCATAGCCTGAAGATGATCAAGCTACAGTGTCAGATCTGTCAGTTTCCAATAATCTTGGCAGCTCCCAGCCATCTTTTTTTCAACCCCCTGCCACTATGTTACTATGATAAGTGCAATAATGCAGAAGATAATTTAGCAATAACTTAAATGTTTATAGTCATCCACCTGTGGAAAATGTGTCATCATTCTTAATCTTACTCTCGCTTATCGCTTTTGGTGAATAATGCCATGATGCCTATAAATGGCCATTGTTTCATCGTATTAGTATCTCTACTAAACAGTGTGTTGAGCAGTGAATCACAAGTTTTTTTTCTTTTTTTTTCTTTCCGCAGAAAAACCTGAGGAGAGCCAAGCGCCCAAACCAGCAAAGAAAAAGAAGGCGAGGAGAGAAACATGAGATTGAGTCCACTTTGCAGACCACTGTATGCAAAAGACTTAATATTCTGTTTATGCAACACCTTTTTGTGACAAGAACTTTGAACAAAGGTCATCATGGTGGACATACCCCAAACCCAGTCTGGGAAATGAAAATAACTTTTTATACAATCGAGTGTCAGTCGGTGGCTCATTTGAAAACTGAACCTAGATGCGGTGCAATCCAATGTAATGTGGTGTTAATGATTTTTAAATATGCATTTGATACATTTGATTCTGTCTAATTCCACTGAATCAAGAAACTGTTTCAAGGAGACGCATCGTAGTAATTAGAATTGTAGAAATTGCCGATCCTGTTTAGAAAATTAATGTTGTGATGGCTAACAACTGGAGTTTACTGTGTTAGAGAGTGAAACCTGTCACTTGCATCAGGTCAACAAGCCTGGGCCACATTGTTGAACTAGATTTGCATACTACTTTTGTTTGGGGGGGGGGGCTCTGACATTTGCAAACCATGTGGGTATAGTGAGTACAAGAGACAGATCAAAAGTTTATTTCAATGGGTTCGGCTCAATGGGCTGTACTACATTTGTGACCTAAATGAAGCAGGGGCAGAAAAAGGAATCATTTCTGCTCTGTATTTTTGAATTATGTGTAACTACAACATGTCATTGGCTCAGTCAATCTGGTTTGTCCTGTGTCTGACGTACTGCAGTCTGTTGAGACTACTGTTGCTGTGTTTACTGTGGTCGCTTTGTGGCCAGATCTGTGTGGGACCTTCAGATCGTAGATGTACCCTCGCAGTGTCATTGACCCGTTCACAAATTTTTCTCTGTTAATTCGGAAAGTCTAACGAACTTTTTGTAAACGTTTTTAATAAAGGAAAAACCTAAGCCATGTGTAAAAAGTAAATAAAGGGCAGTTTTCTTTTTCTATATTTAGGCTTCTTACAATTTGTAGGTCAGCTTCTCACTACTAAGAAACTAAATCATGGAATGAAATCATTAGTACAGCTGTCATGTTGAGCTGTACGCATGCAGGTTAAACGTAAAACGAAACATCGAGGCTGGTGAGCAGGAAATCTAAATGACTTGTAATTTCCAGATTACCACGTTTACTTTTAAACCACTCTTACTTTCTGGAAATGACTGGTTACATCATCTGATGTGATCCATGCGTAGGTATTTATCATCAGCAGGAGTACTAATGCGTCTTTATCCAGCTGTCAAGTTGCCACAGTTGAACCAGACCGGAAGCGGGAGGCTTTTTGCATCAAAGTAATAGCATAGTGTCAATCATTTGGCATTTCGATGTGTACAAGGGGTTCAGACTGTAAACTGCTGTTTTCTGTCAGAACTGGTGATCATATAACATTCACTAACCAAAACACACAATATCCATCTGTGCCTGTAAAAGAGCTGAAAAATGAGGCTGTATCAGTGCCTGAGTTGTTGCCTGATGGATTTTAATATGTTCATGAAATACAATGAAATAAAATATGAAATAAATGTAATACAGTCTGTAATCTTTTTCTATGTTTTCACCTTTCAACATTTGTTTTAGGGCAAACTGCACCTATGTCTTCACCATTATTTCCTTTCAATTTACCCTGATTACTGACTATTATTTAGTGGGTTTTGAGAAATAGTAAATAGTTTGTGACCAATTCTTGACATTTAGTTGTACAATTAATATGGTTAATTAGCTGTATTTTATAATTGGAGGAAATCAATCCAAACATTGGCAACTCAAAAAACAAAACAAAACAAAAAAAAACAACTAAAAAGGTAAACTAAAAGTAGTTGGTCGGGGGGTTTATTTTGAAACCGGAAGCTGTATTTTCCGTACGCTAGCTTGATGTTGACCGCTCCGTGATGTTAAGCTGCTCACGGTGATAAAGTCAGGGACAGGTCAGAGGCAGACTGGACCTGTTCAGACCGTTGACCGGGACAGTGCGGCCTCGTTCTCACCAAGAGCACTTTCTGGAGGCTAGCGGACTCGCGACAAAGCGAGAAGAGAAAATGATGCTCTCCCCATGGGACCACTGGTACTCCACAAGCTGCTGTCTGTGTTGCCATGTCCGCACAGGAACCATCATCCTGGGGGTCTGGTACATGGTGAGCCCTGTCTGTCTGTCTCTCACTGCATCCATGTATAAAATCCAGAAACACGATCTCCAGGGAAAGCACGAGCTTATCTGAGGTTGCGTGGTTGATTCAGGATTGTATGATTCTGCTAGGGTTTACTTTTTGTACTTTCTGAAATACGTCCTAGTTTGTTATAGCCAAAGTTACAAAGTAGAGTGCACCTCCTCATTATTATTTTTTTTTTAATTTTCTAAATAATTCTTAATCTAGTGTGAAAATAGTTATTTATTTTATTTTTGTGCTATTTATTTTTATTGTAGGACTTGAATGAGCTGCCTGTCCAGTTGCTTGTTAAACTGAATGTACAGGAGCGGGTTAACTAAACCAAACACCCCCATGTGGAAAAATCCACTCTTGATGAATTAATTAGCAACAGGCCTCTTCAGGTAGCAGGGTTTGCGCTTATTAAGCCCAGAAAGTTCCTTCGCCTTCCTTCATTACCTTCACCTGATCAGTGGGGATGTATGAGTCATCTGCATAATGAGCTGCGCCAGCCGCACCAAAACAAAGCTTATGTGTATGTGCCAGGGACCATAGGGAATTATGTCATTTAATATAGCCAAATGCTATGTAGGTTAAAGTTGATTTAATAAACTTTGAGCTTTCTAGAATGGTGCGTTATATAAAGGAGATTTATATGCTTTTTCTCTTTAGTTTTAGTTGTTTGTCTTATGAATTGTCAGGAGAGCTTCACATAAATTTTGCATTTGTCCTTTCCTATTCTCTTCTTCCACTGTCCCTGTTTGCCCCTGTCTGTCTGCCCATATTGTTTACTTTACCTGTCCATATGTCCTCCGTCCCTAAGCTCATCAATGCCGTGGTGTTACTCATCCTGCTCACAGCACTCAGTGATCCTGAGCAGTACCACCTGACCAGCGCTGAGTTGGCTAATGACCTGGACGTCATGGATGATGCCAGTAAGTAGCCCAGCAGGCCAGATCCTCACATGTAGACAGGCTCATTAATAAAATAAAAACATTTAATCAGCTTGGTTACACTGGCTTCTGCATCGCTTCAAGTTTACCTGAAGGTTAATGTTTTAAAATGAACTATGAGAGATGACTTAATCTGTGACGAGCCCAATAGAGCTCTCACCTGACTAATAGAATGATTTATTGTGTTAGTAGAGGGACCTCACACATTTGTCTAGACACTGCTCAAACACCCCAAGCCATAGGCCTGCAAGCCTAATGTCCATCTGTGCAGAGCATTTTGAAAAGTCTTCTTAACAGAACACTGGAACAGTCCAGAGGGAAGAACTGTTTTGTCCCAGTCGCAGGGTGTAAGGGCGTCTTTTGATCCATTACTGCAGGCCGGGGCAGCTGCTGCCAAGCCTGCATTAGTACCACAGCCTTAATACCTTCAGCTCATAGTAAGAAGAGCAGTTTAATGTTGTTCTGCTGTCACCTACATTGTTTCCTATTACAACAAATAATAAAGGCAAAGACAATTACCTACAATGCCCTGCCCTTCAGAACACCTCTAGACAGCATCGTCACAAAAACTGAAAAGCCCCACCAGATTATGTCATCCGGAGGAGTTTTCTTTAGCTAGAAATAGATAGATGTTTTAACATTGGACAAGCAGAATGAATCGGCCACTATTTTGAAGCATTCTACAGTCTAGTCTATTAAATCCCAGAGTTTGTCACTTTGGTGATGTTGTGATAAAGTATCAGTTCAGTCAGCTGCCGCATTCTGTCACTAATTGATTTCTGGTCTCGTGTATCCTCGATCTTCACTTCTCAGAGCAGAGATCACAGCTCTGGGACAGCTTTCTGTACTGATGACTGAAGTTATCTCTGATCATGTGAGGGACACATGCCCAGCAGGCGATGCAGTGTCGCTACCCCTGATGGTGATAAATATGTTGAGTCTCATGCAACAAGTCATATTAAGAAAGCTTTTCTTAACAGTTTGCATTTTGGGAAATAGCTCAAGGTACAGTAGATGTGAAGTTTTGCATTTAGTAGTGTGAAGTCCAGAAGTGGCAGTGAGGGGAAGGAGGGCTTCACTACCACAGAACTTATTGTTCCATAATGCCATGTAATAAGAGGCCAGGATCACTGATATCATTTCTGTACTTTTAAATTGATAAAAGCATGTGTTCTCTGTTTATCTGTCTCCATTTTTGCTTCCTGTATTTCTAACTCTTCTCTGTATCCTCCCTCTCCCCTCGGAAACATGCTGCTAATGTAGACAACACAGCCAAAAACAGAAACACTTTGGTACCAGCTTCACCGGGCTTAATAGATTCAGTCTAAACAGCCCTGCGGTGATGCATGTTGATTCAGCTCCATGCTCCTATTGGAAGATGTAATTTGTAATTCATTCTTGAAGTATGTTACATTCTACTGAAAGGTGTTTCTATTTTTGCCCAATACAATAAGCTCAGGCTAAATCAGACCTTCACTAAAAATGTATTACTATCACCCTCATGAAGAAGGATTTACTGCAGAACTGATGTATTAGCCCACGTTGTTTTTAGCTTTTTTTTATATTTTTATTTTGTCAGACCTGGAAAAATTGACTTACAGTGAAGTAACAATGCTTATCCTGGTACTTCAACTCGTGGAACCCTTTTGGTTCTGGTCTGCTCAGTTAATATGAGGTAACGGTGGCATGAAGTGAATCACAGTGCAGAGGTTAAATCCTTGTCTGTCTGACAGATGCAACAAGCCATTTCTGTCGGTTGACCCCAAACGAGCTGAGCTTGATGATGTTAACATTTTTGGAAATTTTTGGGATGGAATTAAATGTGCCTGTAAACTAAAGGTACCTCCCACTGACTAAAATAAACGTTCCTTTCCTTGTTGTTCCAGATATGTGTATTGCCTCAGCAATCTCTGTATTGATGATTCTTATATGTGGGATGGCAACATACGGGGCATACAAGGTAAAAATGCAGGAAAAGAAATAAGAGTACATACATTTTACATACAGTTTACACATGTACACTACGTTTATTTTTGGACACAACAAATACCTAGTACAAAAAGCACACTGTAATCTCTTTGTGACCCAGTTTGAGGTTTGATTCATGAGCTCACCTTGATTCTCTGAGATGAATATAACAGTCTGTCCTAAATGCATCAAATAAATATGTCCTATTTGACCTTTTTCAGCTGCGTGCTGCATGGATCGTCCCCTTTTTCTGCTACCAAATATTTGACTTTGCTCTCAACACCCTGGTTGCTATCAGTATTGTGGTTTACCCAAATACAATCCAGGACTACCTGCAGCAACTGGTGAGTCAGTCACAAACTCAGATGTTGGTCTGCACTGTCTGATGACCGATGCTCTTATGACTTCTAATGAACTCTGTGCTGCTTTCTGACTTTTGCTTTTCTGACTCTGTGCAGCCGGATAACTTCCCCTACAAAGAGGAGGTTGCTTCTCTCAGTAATGTGTGCTTGGTCTTCATCGTACTGCTCTTCATTAGTTGTATTCTTGGCTTCAAGGTAATGCTTTTATCCTCTTTCTGTCTTAAACAAGCAATGTCAGGACTATGAAACTAAAGCAGCAAATAAAAGTCATTCATTTTATTATTTTAGTTTACTATGGTTTCCCTACTGTGACATGTCAGAAAGTCTTAAATGAAAAAGCATTTTCAGTTCATTGAGAGAATGAGGGGATTGTCAAATGTGTAGTCGATAATACTGGAAAAATATTTACTTACAGTAATAAAATACTCGCCAATCACCTGCAATTTTCTATGCAACATGTTTTATGGTTTGTCAAGCCCCAAGTTGCATCAGATTGAAACATTTTATTAACATCAACATGTCAAATTTTTTTATTTATCTATCTCAAGATCCACTAAATGGGTTTGATGGTGACATATTGACATATTAATGAAATGTGATAATAGTAATAGAAAGTAAAAAGAGGCACCTGAGAAATAAGTTTGCAATATGTAAGTGTTTCTCTATCACTCAATTATGCCATAACTGTTCCTCTGGTGTGACAATGTCTAAACAACTATTGGATCGCTCTAACATCTAACATCACATTGAGTCATTTAGCAGATACATTCATCCAAAGCAACCCACAAATGAGTAACAAACACATGGGGTTCGGTGTCTTAACTAAGGACACTTAAGGACATTTACCCAGGTAGAACTGGGAATAGAAACACGGACCTTTTACTTCATACACAACTGATCTACAAACTAAACTTCAGCACCACCACCTAATTGAATTTCTCTGATGGGTTAGACTATCATATCATCATAGACTTTGTAAGGCATAAGTGTGATTTCAGATTGGAAACAGAATCTGCGTTTAGCTCAGCAGCGGTGTCGTTTCTGACTATTGGAATAATTTCCAATAAAACAAAATCAACTCTGTTATTTCACTCTGTCATCAGCAGGACTAGGAGGTAGGCAGAATGAAGGGATGTGGTTGAAAATGCATCTCTACAGATTCCTGAGGAGACAGTTTAAATCATTGAGCTATCAGAACTTTAAAGCAGCTCCTTAATTGGGTTATTATAAAGGTTAGAGAGCTCTGTCTGGTTTTCCTGTGTGCTGGTTGATGGATGTAGCAGATGGTGTTGTGTTTGGGCTGGGAGATCCAGTAGCAAGCTGCCTGCAGAGAGCTAGATAATTCCTGGATAACAGGGAACAGGATTTAGATTTTTGCTGCTCTTCAGTGAACTCTGATAGAAGCTGAAAAAAGAGCCCTAATTCAAGAGAACGGAATTTTAAAGTTAAATGCATATGAGAAAAGGTTTGTTGCCATAGAGTTTTTGCATTTGCAGCTTGTAATGAGTGTTGTTTTTCTCTTTCTACCTAATAACAGGCTTATCTTATAGCATGTGTGTGGAACTGCCACAGATATGTAAGCGGCCGGGGCACTTCTGAAATTCTGCTCTATGTAACAACCAACGATACCACGGTGAGTCACTGCTTCTGATCGTTACTGTACCATAAGACCCATGAATCATGTGCTGTGTGCAGCTGGGTAAAAAAATACTATCAAATTAAAATGCAAATCATATTGACATATTATTGTGATAATTGTAATAGAGAGTAAAAAGAGGCACCTGAGAATTAAGTTTGCATTATTTCTATTTATTAGTGTTTCTCTCTCACTCTCTGTCTCACACACACACACACACACACACACACACACACACACACACACACACACAGTTACCAAATTCACAGTTTTTTTAAAATATATTTTATGTCTGCATTGGCATCTGGAGATCTTACATTAACTGATATTTCTAGCTGTTTCTACTCATGCAAAAACTGGAAGGGAAATGGATTTCCTCATTCAATCCAGACCACAAGTCACGTTCATATTGTCTGCGTGGGTTTTCTCTGCTCAGGCCAACTTTTAAGTTTCTTGTGTGGACTGACGGAAGGAAATATAGAGTTATGCTGTCAGACCAGGTAGTTTTATGCAGGCTACAGTAGCAAGGATGGATGAACAGACTTGGATGGAAACACGAGGCTCCATGCTGGCAAAACCATTATGAGAGCGACTGCAGTACAGTTAGTAGTACAGTAACTGAGCTCTGACTGGATGTTAGTGTCCTGTTGCCAAGGTCTGTTCCTATGCCTGGTACTGCTCTGCTGCCCACACACTATACTATCAAAGGCTTAGAGTTAAAAAGCCACCAGATGACACCAAATGCCATTTAGTTCTGAGAAAAAGAAGGTTTTCAGCGTGAGTGCTTGCTCCATTGGGACTGATATTTTACCCCTTCACAGGGGTTTTTGAGAGTCCTCAGAGTTTAACATTCCACCGTCTGAAACCATTTACAGCACTCGACAGCTTTATACACTGCGTGACTTTATGTGATTTTATAGAAACAGAGACATCCATAGGCTCCAGATGAGAAAAACACTTGAACTGTAGGGGGAAACAAGAGGCCACTCTCAAGCTCACTGGCATCATTAGGAAAATGAGAAATGAATATGCTTTTTCAATAACAGCGAGATGTATTCAGTTAGTTTAATGAGTTCCTCACAGACCACAGGCAGGTTTGTCCTTTGCTTTTGAAAATAATGCTATGTTAATGTAGATAGGTTTTGGAAAGGGGGGTAAAAAGAATCCACCAGAAATCATCTTTTACAACTGAACATATGGAGAAATTCAAAGCTGGACTTACATCTCCTACCTGTGCAGACAAAAGCTTTCGTGAGCAGACTTGTAGCCAGCTGCTCTGATATTTCTGGCTTTCAAAAGTCAATTTCTAGCCAATATTAGAACAACAAATTCTTGTGTGTGGCCACAACACATCTGCTCCTATTTTCAGCTTCCCCACTCTGAAGCCAAGAAAAGCAAATGACAAGAGTTGTACAGTAGTTTCTTCAGTAATTTCAATAGCTGTTAATCAATTCGATTAGACTTTTCTGCTCAACAGTCTGCGTTTTATCGTTCACATTTTGTGGTTTATGTCGGTTACAGCATGAGTCTGTATTTATGTCAGTGTCAGTGTCAACAAAGTCAGAGTGGATGTTGAGTTGATATTTGAAGAAAGGCTCATAAATATGTGTGAACAGGTTTATCGCAGTAAACCTGAGTAAAATGGGATAAAATGAGAGATCTGTCATTGTTCTAAGAATTAAAGACAAATTTACTGCTGCTCTTTTTAGCCACAATGAAAACCTGAAAACAGCTTTCAGAAGAGCTGGGTTAAAACTCCCAATCTCAATAATAATACAAATTAGTTTCCTAAAAGCTTTGTGTATAGTATCATCATAGGCCATCTGACCCTTTCTGCAGCACAGCTAAAACTGACAGACATTTAAAGTTTTCAGTCAAATGTCATTGCTTGAATTCGTGTCCGTATCTAGTTGAACCCTAACAACAACTTTTCTTTAAACTTCATTATTAGGATTTTTTTGTTTCTCCAACTTCAGACTAAGATTTCCAGTGTTGGAAAGTATCAAGAACTATTACGTAAATAAAAGTAGCAAAAATGTTCCGTTACAGGTTCTGTATTTAATGTAAAATGGCAGTTTTAAAAGGATGAAGGTAATAAAAGTATTAACGTCAAATTGAACAAATAAATAATCTTATGCAAAATTGTCCTATTTAAAATGTATATTGATACTAGTGCACTAAAAGCTGCATTTTAATGTTGTTAAGACATTTTACTGTTGGGTAATCCATGCAAATATTTTATTAAATATTTTTTAATTGCAATATTTCCCTCTGAGATTTGTCATACTGATCATACTGTGCTTCCTGTCCACCAGTTTTATTTTATGTGTGTACAAATCAAGACATTTGTACTATTCTTCTTTTTAGAATTGCACAAAATCTATAAAGGTAGCACAAAAGTATAAAATTGCATTATGATTTTGGTACTATTGATTGAGTCATACCTTCTCAAATTTATAACTTCAGGTTGAATTCTTTTCTCTTATGCCCAGGTGTTGCTGCCTCCATATGATGACAATGTCAGTGTCCCACTTAAGCAGGCACCTCCATCCCACACAACTCCTACAGCATGACAACGTTCCCAGGATCCCGCTGGACCCTGCTGTTGGTACAAAAAACCAAACTAAAAAAACGAGCCAACTTTTTGCACCAAATTGCCTCTACAGTACAATCATGAGTATACTGTAGCTACACACACATTACAGTACACACACACGGGCACATGCAGACAATTCTACCAACAACATGACCTGTCATAACTTTTTGTTATTTATTGGTAAACTCATTCACTAACTCTTCCAATTATTCTTTCCGTCTTTGTTAGTGTAATAAAAGAAACAATGTGCATTTCTGATGCATTTAAATGTGGGTGAAGCAGAAAATGAAAGCTCTACAAACTTTATAGATAATAGAAAGAATATATTTTTGTTATTTATGGTATTTATTTATTGATTTTGTTGTTTATTCTCTGGGTGTATTTGTTATAATACTTTGTGAGTCCTATAGTGCACAGATGGGAAATTGAGCATCTTGTTGCCCACGGTACGAGTTAAGAGTCACATGTTTCCAGTGTTCTTGTCTCCGTGTATGATTAGGATTGAATTACCTCGTAATTCTAACGCTCTCTCTGATGGGATGCACCTTTTTAGCCATTAGTGAAGTGTCACCTTGACTGGAGATTTTCCCAATGAAATGCACATGACTGTTTGCTGACATGATCAAAGAGTAACCTAGTACGTATTTAACATATCGCAGTCTTTTAATTCAACTGCAGACATAGTGGATTGGGCTGCTTGACCAACACATCTTTGAAATGTAACTGTGTGTTTCTATTGTCTGATGAAAAACCTCTTGGGTTGTTATTTAATGATTTTGATAGGACAATAGTAGCAGTAGTAGTCTTTGCAAGGACACAGAAGAGAAACCTTAGGACTGTTGCTGTATGAAAAAATAAAGATGTGACGTGTGATTGTGTATTAAAGTCTGATTTCACCGACAAACGTTTGTGTTGAATTTTGAAAGTGACACTTGTATATGAACACAATAGTGAGTTTGTGTTTCAGGGTTTCATTTCAAGTAAATTACAGCAACTAGTATGCTTCACATTGTCATGAACAAATTACAATACGTAGAAGGAACATATTATGGCTCCTTTCTGCTGTTTGAACTCTGTCCTCTAGTCTCAGTTTAAATGGAAAATGGGCCCCTGGAAACAGTTTGTAAGAGGAATATAAACATGTTCCCCCAAGTGGTTATTATTATTATTATGACTCTACTTACCAGGTCTTTCCATAAACTGGTGGTCCATGGCTCCCTGGGTGTAGGAAGAGTTCACACGACCATCACTTAAAAAGAAATAACACCTCTGCTGACATCTCAACATTTAACTCCTCATTCTTCAATGTAAGAACAAACTATGGGGCCTGGGAAAGGTTTAGAGCTTATTCCCACTTTAAAGTGTCCCAGTTACAGTTTAGTGAAAGTATCTGAATAGCCTGCGTAGAGTTACTTTTTCTCATATAGACCGAGGTGAACAAAACGTGTCCACATGGGTGAACACAGAGGGGGCGTAAACAGTGAGACAGAGAGTGGATGGAGGAAGGGGCAGAGCGATGAAAGAGCCTGCACAGATACAAAGAGACAGACTGGGATCCATGCATGTCAACAGTCTGGAGCTACTGGAATAACATTATTTTCCTGTTAAAATTCTCCTCTTGACTCTCTGTTGGAAGTGACAAACTGGTTTTGATAAGGTAAGTAGCTTGATATATTTTCCTAAAGGCATGATGTTTAGTTGCTGGTTCACATAACTTTGATAGTAACTAATATTTCTAGAAAAATTATATTTTCAAAGCTATTTCTAGAAGAACTAATATTATTTTTAGCTTTTTAGAAAATGTAAAAAGGTGTAACACCAGTCATCCTGTATTTACTTAAGACAGGACTCAGCTTAGTTTCCATCACCTGCATCTTGAAAAACCATCAAGGTAATGTACCAAACAGAGACCAGGTCCAGTAAAACGTTTAGCTGCATGGTGTTTTTGTAGTAAACATGCTCACACATAAAACAGACAACAATAAATAGACTGTAATTATTGCTTTATTCTAAAAAGAAAACAAACATTTTGATTCAAGATTCAAACAACTTTATTGATCACTAGGGGGGAATTGTCTTGCCTTGTCACGGCTGCTCTCCATGTGAAAAGTAGAAAAGAAAGGAAAAAACTTACACCAAACAAAGACAATAAACAAGTACAAGTACAAACTACTGATCAGTAGTAAGACAAAAGCCAGCTAGAGGAGTAAACATAAATGAAATCAAAACTATACTATTTGTCCATTCTGACTATTTAGTCTATTTAGTCCCCCTCCTTTTTATAGAAGGGGGACGTGTTGAACAGTTTTATGGCCACTGGGCCACCTTCATATTGCTGCCCCAGCAAACCACAGCATGGTGATGTCCACCACTGATCGATGATCCATAATATCTCCACCCTGGATACATCCAACAACCACAGAGTCTTTAGTAAACATCCGAAGGTGGCAGGACTCTGAGTTGTACCTGAAGTCAGAGGTACACAGGTTGAAGAGAAGGGGAGATAGAACTGTTTCCTTGGGGTCTACCTGTGCTGCAGGTTAAGGTGTCAGGCGAACAGTTCTGCAGACAGACGTACAGTGAGGGAACACAAAATCCAGGCAACCATGGGGGTGTCAATGAGCATGATCTTTAATTTCTCCCCCAGCAGGACAGACTGGACTGTGTTAAAAGCACTGGCACATAATCCTTACAAACCCCCCAGGCTTGTTCAGGTGGGTGTAGATTGTTAGAACTAAATCAGTTGTTAAGTCTATAGATAGTTTTTTCTAAATCGTGGATATTAAACTCACCTTTTCTTGACACATGGCCGTGGAGGGCAAAACTGTGGTTTTAGGATTCTGTAATCCAGCAGCATGTGTGTCCATGTGTGTCCAGCACAGTTGTTATACTGAATAGTGGTTAAACCCCATGACATGGTTGGTAAAGAAAACACATTCAGCCCTGGAAGAAATGTTAAATATTTCTGAGGTTAGAAGTCAAATCTCTATGTGGGATACAACATGCTTTTGTGACCCCTGCAGGTTTCAGGTCAGCAGATCTGTATAGTATGGTTCATCTGCTGTGGAGGGTGGTCTCACACTAATCCAAGCTGAGTGCTGTTCAGAACTTCATTTGGAAATACATTAATTCTATTAGATGACATGTTGTCATAGGCAAAACATCATGTGATGGAAAATGTGAAAATGTGACCCATCTGAAGTTATGCAAAGCTCTTTATACCCCTCCGGATCATCAACCTATGCAGTACACATGTTGGCCCTTTGGACATCACTTGCTTTGAAGTTTAATGCCGCATTATAAAACTTATTTGCATCCCTTCTCTCAGAAACTTGTTCCAATTGCAAAGGGTTTGGTCTTCATGTGCTTGTTGTTTTTGTTTGCACTGGAAAAAGAAAAGAAAAAAAGGCAAACTTGATACCAATTCACACAGAACCCCCCCAAAAATGCACTGGACATAATTATTGGCACCCTTAATTTGGCAAACTGCTCCAGGTCATTCAGATTTGAAGGAGGCCTTCTCCCAGCTCCTGTTTTGAGATCTCTATGGGATTCAGATCTGGACTCTGGAGCTCTGTGGCACTTTGTTTCTAACCAGTCCTGAGTTCTTTTTGGACTTTATTTTGGGTCATTGTCCTGCTGGAAGACCCATGACCTCTGGTGGATATGCAGCTTTCTGACACTGGCCACTACATTAAGCCCCAGAATTCTTTGGTAATCATGAGATTTCATGATCCCGTTGACGCAGTCAAGGCATCCAGTTTTGTCACATAACTGCAGTCTTGCTTTTGTGTTCCTTTTTGTCAGCAGTGGTGTCCTCCTGTCTCTCCTACCATAGCGTCTCTTTTCATTCAGATGGCGACGGATGGTGCGAACTGACACTGTTTTGCCCTGTGTCTGCAGGTCAGCTTGAACTTGTTTGGAAGTTAATAAGGGTTCTTTAACAATCCTTCGTTGTAATTCTTCATTGATTTTGCTCTTCCATCCACACTCAGGGAGGTTAGCTCCAGTGCCATGGGCTGTAAAACTCCTGATGATATTGCGCACAGTGGACACCTAAACATTAAGATCTCTGGAGATGGACTTGTAGCCTTGAGATTGTCCATGTTTTTCCACAATTTTATCTTTCAAATCCACAGACACCTGTTTACACTTCTTTTCTCCATGCTCAGCGTGACACACAACACAAAGGTTGAGTCAACGTTTCTCCGTTTTAACTGGTTGCAAGTGTGATTACTGTATTTAGCCACACCTGTTACCTGCCACAGGTGTCGCTAAATACAAGTTACAGGAGCATCACATGCTTGCAAAGCAATTTTTTCCTACAATTTTCACAAGGTGCCAATAATTTTGTCCAGACCATTTTTGAGTTCTGTGTGAATTTGTATCAAGCTTGACTTCTCTTCTCTGTTTTTTGTTTTTGTTTTTGTGTGTTGCTCCAGTGTCTCCTCATGTCAGAATGAAGTCCCTGGTCTTTGGCTTCCTGTGCCTGTTGTGCTGCAATGCAGTCCAGCTAGACAAACGCCGCCCCAGACCCATTGTGGCCAGAAGGCAAAAAGAGACTACTGCCCAAATAAAAGGAGTGGGTGAGTAATTTGTTGGTGACCAGAATGTGTGTTTTCTCAGCAGCACTTTCCCTAATTCTAAATCTTTCTAAGATGTAAAGTTAGTTTGAACTGACTGATCACAAACTACTTCCATGTCCACAGAGAAGCCTTGCAAAGCCACCCCGCTGGATTTTGTTTTTGTAATCGACAGCTCCAGGAGCATCCGCCCCAATGACTTTGAAAAGGTCAAGACGTTCATCATAAACCTGCTTCAGTTCCTCAAGATCGGCCCCGATGAAACAAGGGTTGGTCTGCTCCAGTATGGCAGTGTGGTCCAGCCTGAGTTCTCCCTCAACACCTACACCAGTAAGGCTGAGGTGGAGCAGGCGGTGAGGAACATGGAGCATCTCGCCACAGGGACCATGACTGGTCTGGCCATTCAGTACACCATGGAGACCGCCTTCACTGAGGAACAGGGAGCTCGACCAGCAGACGTGAACATCCCACGAATTGCTATGATTGTGACTGATGGAAGGCCCCAGGACACAGTTGAAGAAATTGCTGCTGAGGCGCGGCAGGCTGGCATCCAGATCTTTGCCATTGGAGTGGGCAGGGTAGATATGACTATTCTGAAGGCCATAGGGAGCGAGCCACACTCTGAACATGTGCACTTGGTGGCCAACTTCAGCCAGATAGAAACTCTCATATCGGTGTTCCAGTCCAAACTGTGTGGAGGTGATAAATTCTAACTACTTTCTTATTTTATAGAAATGTCCTTCTTATTCTTACAGGCATGTGAGTCTGTGTGTTGGTGTGTGTCCCTGCATGCGTTAGGTTTAGAGATGTGTGAGGTTGTAGACCATCAGTGCCAGCACATCTGTGTGAGCAGCCCTGCTTCGTACAGGTGCAAGTGCAGGAAAGGCTTCATCCTCAACCCTGATGGCAAGACATGTAAAGGTGAAATTCTTGTTTTCCAATCTGTTTTTAAATGTAAAGGTGACTCTTCTTTTTACATTCATACTGTCATCATTAAGAGACATCACTGGTCACTTGTCTACCTTAAAGCTGGTACTATCAGCTAATCATCAAATTAAGTTTTCATTTGGCTGGAGAAGGCAGTTGTTTTCAGTTAAATAACACAAGAATAACCAATGTACACTTCCAGCCAGGCACCGAACAGCAGGCAGACAGTCAGAGACTAGCTGTTGAAGATGGAGCAACAGCTAAAAAGCCAGACAGTTCTCTGAGAAGTGACCAAAACAGATCTGAGAGCAATTTACATTCATCCAGCTGGTACAAGTTCTAAAATGAATGCTGGGCTGTAACTGCTCGATGTGTATTTATTATTTTCTCTCTGTTGTCACTCTGTAGCTGAGGATATGTGTGCTGTGGTGGATCATGGCTGTGAACACATCTGTGCAAATCTGCCTGATGGCTACGAGTGCCGCTGCCATCCAGGGTATCAACTCAACAAAGACCTGAAGACATGCAACAGTAAAGCTTGATGGAACAAAATCTTACAGTTGGAGATACTTTTGCGTCATCTAGACCTTGGGCAGCACTGTGACACAGACAATTACAATATACTTTTAAGAGTCATTTTATGCCGTATTATACAATAGACGAAAGCAGTCTTGTGCAATGTGTGCGACTTTGACTCCAATCCAGTGCTGTTCTTCCACGCTCTGTTGGAAACCATCCTTTTTCACTTTTCTTCAGAAATGAAACCGGGGGATGAAGCAGGGGGAGATTTCCTGACAGAAATGTGGTTTTGCAATCCTCAAAACAGTCAGTAAACTGTGGAGGTGGATCCAGGGTATCATAGTAGCACTGAATCAAAGCAAGAAGATCTTTCATGCTTTGGTCTCACAGCTCAGCACTTTAAGTTCCTTAAAGAGTCAATTTGGATTGTAAATGAACACAATTCCCGCAAAAAACTTTGTTACAACAGTATTAAAATCAATTGAAAATGGCTCTACATACTTTCACAATTATAAACCACTGAGAAAAGATGGAAAACCAATAGTATTAATATCAATAGAAGTAAATAAAATATCAGTTACAGTCTGGCTAGTAAGCTGCTGCAGCTGTTGCACAGAATACTGTTAACAAATGAATATTAATTTTCTTCTCTCTTTTTATTCTGTTTGTCCTCTGATGTCATGCAGCCACTGACCACTGTACTGATGGCACCCATGGGTGTGAACAGGAGTTTATGAATACCAATGCTTCCTGTGTGTGTGCATGCAGGAAAGGATACACACTCAGATCTGATGGGAAAACGTGCAAGAGTGAGTAAGTTTTAACGTAGATCACAATTTGATGGTTTTTAATAAATTCACATAAATGTGAAATAAATCTATTAAAGTGTTCAAGAATTTCGTTGTGTTAAAGAAATTATTCAGGTTTCATACAAAGCTTCACTACTGCACCTTTACACATGTAACAGAAACAATACTATTCATGTCATCACCACTGATTATAAATGCTATGTAAGCGTCAGACTGTGCAGAAGTAAGATTTGTTTTTCTCAATAATTACTCCATGATCTCACTACTGCCTGCAGAGATTGATCACTGTGCTGATGGCACCCATGGGTGTGAACAGGAGTTTATGAATACAGATGATTCCTGTGTGTGTAAATGCAGGAAAGGATACACACTCAGATCTGATGGGAAAACTTGCAAGAGTGAGTGTGTGTTTTTTTCCTACATATTTGGTGGTATTTCAGGAAGGAAAGAAACTACTAGTTTTTTTTAATTGCAGATGACAATATGATGGGTTTACAAATTTAATAAATATGAAATAAATGTAAAAGTAAAAGTAATTAAGTGTTTTAAAGACAAAAAAACGTATTCAGGTTTGTGGTAGTCAGCACAATCAGTAGGGACCATCCTCTAAACATCATGAAATTACTAATACATTTCTTAATTGGTAGTTGTAGTTGGTTGGATTTAGATTTTTCTAATGTCTGAACGTCACCACAGAATGTTAGGGTTCATCATTTGAGAAATTGTTTCACTACCTGTTTTTCCTGCTAAAAATGATTCCTTGCAAAACATGACTACTGTGCTCTTAAACATAAAAGAAAACTATTCTGCTGTTTCTGTCTGAGAAAGATGAAAAGGTGATGCATTTGATCATATCTTATGATAAAGCGCCTGTATTGCTAAGACTGGGCAGCAGTGAGAATTACACCCTGATCCAACTATTCCCTGCAGAGACTGATCACTGTGCTGATGGCACCCATGGGTGTGAACAGGAGTTTGTGAATACAGATGATTCCTGTGTGTGTAAATGCAGGAAAGGATACACACTCAGGTCTGATGGGAAAACCTGCAATAGTAAGTGTCAAATACTTTATTTGCTGTTATTTAAAAAAATCATTCAAGATACAGCCATCACATACTGTGCATTCATATCTATTGTACATTCGAATTGATCATTTGAGGACTTTTTGGACCATCCACTTCTATTAAAGTAAAGTATTAAAGTATAGCAAAGCTTAACCTGTGCACTCTTGTGGATTGAACAAAAAAGAATACAATTTCTGATAAAGATGAAGAAGTGATGAATTTAATCACCACCACAAATGATGTAAATGGGGAGCAGTAAGAATGTAGTTATTTGCTCAGAGTTTTCACTCTAATTTAACTGTTCCCTGCAGAGATTGATCACTGTGCGGATGGAAAACATGGCTGTGAACAGTTCTTTCTGAGCACAGATGATTCATGTGTGTGTAAATGCAGAAAAGGATACACACTCCGACCTGATGGCAAAACGTGTCAGAGTGAGTCCAAGCACATTTGTTCAAAATATTTAGTAAACTGCACATAGGACTAACTTTAATATTATGCTTATTTTACTCAGACAAGCATGTTTTTGATTGTTGCCATGGCATCTTTTGACTATTCTGGTTTTTGCATGCTACATAATTTAAAATTTTGAGGTCAGTGTTAATCCCAGCACTCACGCAAACATGTATCCCCCCCCCCCCCCCCACAGATTACAGTAACATTCTGTGTTTACTCTGATGGTCTTCAGTGCTATATCTTGTTTGTCTACAATTCCACTCACAGGCCTGGATCTGTGTCAGACAGTAGACCATCGCTGTCAACACCAGTGTGTCAGCACCACTGACTCCTACATCTGCAGTTGTTTTGAAGGATTTATGTTGGCTGAGGATGGCAAGAGCTGCAAAAGTATGATCTTCTTAGATTTACAGAATTTTACTGCTCTGCAAAAAATCATAACACTTATTTTTGATGTTTGTGTTTATGAAACAACTAGAGTGTGGAGATGAAGTCATGGACCTTGTTTTTGTGATCGATGGCTCTAAGAGTCTGGGCCCCGCCAACTTTGAACTGGTCAAACAGTTTGTGAATGGCATTGTGGACTCACTGGACATTTCTAAGGCAGGGACACATGTCGGCCTCCTTCAGTACTCCACCAAGGTTCAAACAGAGTTCACCCTGGGTCAGTACACCACAGCGCAGGACATAAAACAGGCTGTGACCGAGATGCAGTACATGGGGAGAGGCTCTATGACTGGTTCAGCCTTACGTCACATGTTTGAGTCCAGCTTCTCTGCCAAAGAAGGCGGCAGGCCAAGCACCCCGCATGTCAGCATTGTGTTCACCGATGGAAGATCACAGGATGATGTTTCAGAATGGGCTACTAAAGCAAAGAACTCTGGTAATTTAGATTTTGAAATGAATAAATCTCATGGTCCTGCCTTTTCGTCAAGATCGCCCTACAGACTTCATCAGATGAAATTCATTGTGATGGCAGCGTCACCTATTCTGTCCTCTGTTCTCGTACTTTCAGGGGTAACGATGTACGCCTTGGGTGTTGGCAAAGCCATCGAACAGGAGCTGAAAGAAATAGCCTCAGACCCCGTGGAGAAGCACTTTTACTATGCTGAGGACTTTGAAAAAATGGGAGAAATGACCAAGAAGCTCAAGTCCAGGATTTGTAAAGGTATTTATGGCTAAACTACTCAACAAAACTAACACTTTGTCAAACCAACGGTTCCAGCTCACTCAATGAGATCTTCAAAGCTGTTAAAATGCACTTACTTAAACCTTGAATAATACTGCAGTATAATACTATTATGATTATTAATCACATTATTAAGTGCTATTCCATCTAAAGTTCAGTGTATTTGAAAATGTTCTGTAAATATGTCCTTCTATTAAAATGGTGCATCACTGCCACCAACTACTGTCATTATGATTTCTAATTTAAGCAACTCTATACATTTTAATGCAGCACCACCTGTATTCTTCATGTTATATAGCTTATCAGTGATGTTTATTCTGTGATCATGTTGACCCCAAACTGTATCTCACCCTCACACACCACATTGTTTACAGGCAGAGGCAGGAAGGGAAACCCAGGGGGGAGAGATGTAAAAACACACAGTAGGGTGAGAAAAGGGGCTAAGAGAGAAGATGAGAAAAGAAAAACATAACCAAGGACAAGAAGATTTTCTCATCTTATTTCTGATTTCCCCACAGACGAGCCATCTGATAAAAACATGTGCCAGTGTGAGAACGTGATAAAGTTTCAAAACCAGGTCAGTGAGAAGCTGAAGAACCTGGTGCAGACTAATATCCTTTATCTGAATAGCTGTCAACTCCATAGCTGTACTACAATTTAGTATAAGACTTTTTTTGTGTGCAAATTTTTGTAATAACAAATGGTTATTGGTTTTAATGTAATGATCAAAAATAACTAATGAACTAATAAAGGCTGAGATATCATTATGGCTAACCAGCTGTCACCACATAAAGTAGTTAAAATCAGTTTCTCCTTTATTAACAGTGACCTTTATTTTTTATTAGGTACTGTACATTTTTGTACATTAATTTTGATATAATATTAATTTGTCATGAGTATTGTATAAAATACATGTTTTCTTAGTGAAGTACTTTTGTCCATTTGTATTCCAGGTAAAATGTGGTTAATCTGCTTTGTACCTTTACTTGATTGTGGTACTTGTAGTGGGAATTTTTGTAGTAGAGATTTTTCTAGCCCAATACACTTTTAGTTGCGTATGGAGTTTGTGTACTTCCACCATTATTCAAATCAGGATACTCACAAACGGAAAAAAAATGAAACCATAAGACTTACACCTATTATTTTAAAAGTGAGCAACAGAGAATGAGGACTCCTAAAAATTTGACTGCAGCAATTACACTTTATCAAGTGCTCATAGCTCAATGTAAAGAGGGGATTTTAGATAATGAGGAGTATAAAATATTCCCCCTCAAATTTGAACACTGGTGTTGGAGAGACGGGGACCAGAAGTAGACTGGAGTTATGAGGCTGGGATGGAAATGAAGCCAGATTCTGGCTCAGTGGAGGATGCTAGTGCTAGTGATGGAATCGTTTGTTAAAGATGGGTATGGCTTAAGTGATGAGACATATATATTAGAGAAGAGGAGGAATGCTGATCTGATGAGGAAGGTCGGACCAGGCATTGCTGAAATGACAGCTGAGAGAGAGGCAGCGTTAAATATGACGGCTATAAAATGACTGGAGCGCTGAGACCTGTGATGGCGACAGAGTGGATAGAGAAAGAAAAGCACCATCCAACAGCTGATGAGTGAGGTGGAGAGGGAAACGATGGGGAGAAGACGAAGGAATAAATAGTTTTCCTGATTGAACTTTTGCTTAGCCGCATTAAGCCATTAACAAAAGGTCACTATAGGTTCAGCAGGTTTAGATCCAACACAGTACAATCAGTGCACATGCACAAAAGATAAGACGGCATGATGTACGAAACCTTGGGATCTTGTTAACTAAGAGCATCAGCTACAGCACTGACAAAACTCTTTGGGGGACGCTGGCCTCAGCCTGGCGGATGGAGCGTTGCACATCTAGGCACACCTGTTGTATTAAAGTAATAATTCTCATACCATTTTACACCAAAGAAATTTGGCGTAGACTGTTGGATTGTTGCTTGTGTTGTTTTTGAATTTCCATCTTTCCTTAACGTGCCTGCACTTGAAGCCATGTCGAAGAAGCTGGAGATACTCGAGAATCAACGTGTGCCCAAATGAAAAGGCATAGCATGGTTCCTCCCTCTGTTCTCATGCAGCGCAGCCTTCGCAGCATCGAATACTGCTGAAGAAGCTGTGCTCAAACATAGTCAAATGCTATGCTTTCTATTGAAGCTATTTATGTACTTGTAATGAAAGACAATGTGTTTTCATTTGTAAAATGTCATTCTAAGTCAAATAAATACAGCTTTGGAAAATTCTTATATATAATTTGTGTTACTTGCTGCCATGTGCCCTAATTAAAGTCGTTCAGTTGATAATGACTAAATTACAAAACACTACACAAATCGAATCATTCTGGTATGAAATATCTTGAACATGTGCTACCCTGAACGTTGCCACAAGGTGGTGGATGTCCTCCTGAGGGGACACTCCTATAAAGGGGAGGACACTCACTTCATGCACATGTCTGCCACCTCCTCCAGTATGAATTGCGTGACAGTGAGCATGAAGCAGTAGTGTCTGCACTGCTTTGCTGCATACACTCACAACAGATCGTTGTCTGCGGCATGAGGGCAGCAGGCCATGCATGAACACACAACCAGACAAGGGGAGATAATGGTGCCCAGCTACTTGCAGGAACTAAAGAGAGTTTAGCCGACTGTGCTCCTGCTGCCATACACTGTCCTTGCTAACAAAATTGTAGGGCTTGTGTTTGCTCGTGTAATAGGTTTAGAAAGTGTTTTTGTTCATTTGAGCTTCTTTGCCAAACCATGGGGTGCTCGTCATCCAGTGCACAGACTGTTGATCAAGAGAAAAGACCAGGTACAAAGCCAGAGGACAGCAATGGAGACACAGTCGGTAAGTAGTAATAACCTCTGTTTAAATGTGTGTGTTGATTAAGCCAGTGAGCATAAAGGCAGATATGACCATTTTGTCACACTATGTATAAGTGCTGATCCAACTACTACTATTACTTTCACTAACCAAATCTTGTAGAGGCGTGTGTGACTGCTACCCGTGGATCTGGTACACTATGTGCTATAACCTGAGAAGAAAGCCACTCTTATGATCACGTTTAGTTTTCCGCCTCATTCCATAAAGTGCATTGGGCAATTAGATTAATCGAGACTGGCGAGAAGTCAGCTGCAACTCCACTGTGTGAAAGCCTCACTCAGTGAGGGTTTAGCTGCGAATCCATTTGCAGCCTGAGGCAAAACTTGCAACCCAACCTGTATGCTACCACTTTGCAGCAGTCTTGTTTGAGACTTTAGATGTTTTCCTTTCTGCACGATCCATCTGATTGTATGAGTGCACGATGGTTTTAATAATTAAAAATTTGCTCCAGGAATTTATAGCTGTTTCACACAATAGATGGAGGTTTGCAAAGTCAAAAGAGGAGGCACTAGGAGACTGTACTGTTTGTCTTCACTGCTTGTCCCCAGACAAAATATGACAGTCGCTGCCCTGTTCAGAATGTATTTTCGCTTGTGTTTCGCCTGATTTAGCTCAAGTCAAACATGGTACATCTCGTCCTTTGAATAATTAAAGCTTATGCAGTAGTTTCTGAGCCACTAGCCTACGCAAATGTGCTGGTTATACACTGCACAGTGCCTCTGTGTTAATGTACGGCATTTCCATCTTCCACTATGTCACTTTATGATGTTTGTGTGAGGGTATTGTCTCACCGAGGCCGACCTATCCAGACACTTACATCACCCCAACGGCAACGACAAAAAACAGGGATTGTACTCCTTCTTCAGACAGGCGTTTCTAAATGTGGCTGAATGGGTGCAGGGATTAAAACATACAGTATACAGTCTGTTTAAAAAACCAGCTGTATACCGTCCACGATACCACTGGTCCCATCCCTTGTCCGGGCCCCTTTGTCCTGTCCACCCCTCTTTCCCCTCCTTGTGCTTCGGGCCAGCCATGCCACTGTTTAGACTGGGATCTCTGTCATCTTTGGCTGCTAAATCATGTTGACACACAAGTCATCCATGCCTGGAAAGGCAGTGTCTGTCTCAACACATCCACATTCAGACCAGTGTTCCGACAACAGCTTTGGTGCGATAGTTGGCATGTGAGGTGGATATCAGGGTAAAGAATAGGGAAAGCATGGAGAGCACGTTCGAAGACAGTCCACAACTTCACCAGACTTTTAAAGTCTCAAAATCTGCTGCTCAAACATATTTAGAAAAATAATAAAATCATTAACCTCTAATAATTTTTCCTGCTGTCCCACTGGTTCATTTCCATTCAGTTGCCTCTCCAACACATTCCCTTCCACCCATCACTCTCATCTGCTTTTATACCTTCTGACAGACTAAAACCAGGAAGCTGCAGCATCCAAACTATCCAACAATTTAGCCAACTGAACCCAACCCCCAAGTTTGTCCCATTTGTAAACAATGTCTGCTCAATTATCTGTAAAAGCAAGGATGAAGACTGAATTCCCTGACATTTAAGTTATGGTATTCAAGCCCACCATTGTTCCTCATCTGTAGTTTCTCCCAAGGCTTGTTCACACCCGTAGTTAAAAGAATAGAGTTCAAGGAACAAAGACACAGTATAGCCGTCTCTCCAAAGGCAGCCAAGCCATCATCACATGTATTTGATTTCCTCTTCCTTCTTTCCTCTAGGCTTTAGACAAACACGGCCTTCAATAAATCATATCTCCAGCTACGGAAATGAAAGGATGATTTTTTTTTTCAGCACGCATTCCATGCGCCTCATTTAGCTTTGATTTTATGTATTTAAAATGTGTGTTAAAATAGTCAATATTGATACTATTGTCTGTATGCACATTGCAATGCTTTTGCAAAACTTATTCCTTTAAAGTATGATTTAAATACATTCATTTAATACAATAAATATTTATTTTAAATCAGTTGAAAAATAACTGAAATACATTATTTAAGAAAGGAGCATACGGAAACGTCTTTAAACCAAATTCTATGTTGATGTTTGAATGTGGGGTGTCCTGTGTTTCACCCAGCAGTCCGAAACGGCATCATCGCAGAGGATGCTCAAACCATTGAGGATCAGATGCAGCTGCCTGTGCAGACTGCTTTACCAGACGATCTTCAGCTGGGGATTGATAATGAGGCTGGAGCTGTGTTAGTGGCCCAAGAAGCTAAGGAGGATCTTTTCTCTGTGGAGGACCTTCTGGCTGCTCCTGAAAAGCCAGCTCCAGAGGCTCCATTTGCTGCTACAGAGGAAGTCTTTACTGAACCTGAGGCTGCTCTAGTAGCAGTGGAAGCACTATCCCCTGTTGGGGAAGTTTCTCCTGTAGAAACTGAGGTAAATGCCCTTGTTGAGGCTACTGGGGAAGGCCCTGATGTTAAGAATGTTGCAGCTGTGCAAGGAGAGGCCCCTGTTGTTGTTGAGGTGACTCCTCTTGAACCTGCTGTAACTGAACAAGCCAAGGCTGCGGTGGTTGTGGAGGAAGAAGCCAATTTAGAAACTGAGGTAAATGCCCTTGTTGAGGCTACTGGGGAAGGCCCTGATGTTAAGAATGTTGCAGCTGTGCAAGGAGAGGCCCCTGTTGTTGTTGAGGTGACTCCTCTTGAACCTGCTGTAACTGAACAAGCCAAGGCTGCTATGGTTGTGGAGGAAGAAGCCAATTTAGGTGCTGATGTCCCTGCAGAATCCGCTGCTCCCATGGAAGCAGAGATTGCTTCAACTCCAGCTGAATCCAGAGAACAAAGTGAAATATCAGAACAAGCATCTAATCAAGCTGCAGCCCCAAACTTAGGACCACATGATGCTTCAGCATCAAGTGAATACTTTGCACCTGCAGAAGCTGAAATAGCTGTAATCGATGCAAAGATAGCTGAGGCAACCCTTCCAGAGATGCCTCCATTAATCCCAGTCACAGTTGAGGCCCAAGCTGAGTCTCAGCCTGATGTTAAAGATGTCCTAGAACCTCCTGTGGCCCCTGCTGAAACCAGCCCATCAGAGGAGGCACCCTGCTCCACAGAGACCACTCTCACTCCTGCTCCAGAGGCTGAATCTGCTGCTGGCGATGATGCGGCTGCGGTGGCCCAGGTAGTTGAAGCTACTGCATCTACACCAGCTGTTTCAGAGACCCCTGCAGAAGTAATCCCAGAAGCTTCACCAGCAGATACGACCTCAGAGTCAATACTGGACAACACAGCCCCAGCAGACGCTACCCCAGCAACCTCTGAATCAATCTCAGCACCAGACCCTGCTGCTGATCCAGCCCATGAACTTTTACCTGAAGGTATGAAACACTTAAACTTTAAGATTACTCTTTTTCTCCTACCATATTTTTAAATGTTTTTTTTAATAATTGTTTTTTATGGTCATATATGGTCTATATATACTAAATATAGTGTAATTAGCCTTTCTTCATTTTTTATGCCTGGCAGTTTACAAAAAACAGAATTCACATGGAGTTTTTTCTTTGTTCACTGATTCACTTGATTAAACACAAACTTGTTTCCCAACACAAATGTTAGGAATTGCCCGATGCCATGGTAAGTCTGACTCCATGCATGACACATTCTGACAGCTTTTGGGTGGAGGTCAAACAGCGTAGCTAATTGCTTGATCATGTGAGAAATCATTGCAAAGGTAAACATGCATTCTTCACCAAACATAGTCCCTCACATGGATTCCTGTGTGTACTCCTGAGCCTGGCTATAAGCTGACAGGATGAACAGGATTTCGTTTTGGTCCTAAAAGGCTGAACAGATATCACAGTGTGAAACACAGAGAGCACCCACACTCATCTGCGTATCTCATCTTGAGTGTGTCGATTATAGCAGGAACATCAGCACAACAGCTCCAGTCACGCAACTGTCACTCATTGCGCTCCATTGTTAACTGCCTACTGAATAATTATGCCATGCTGCACCACATTACATCAAACAATGCATATACTCTACAGGCCTGACTTGATTCCAGTGAGCATGCAACATTTTATGGCTTTATTTTATTACTCTTAATTAACTGGTATACCACTGCATTTCTAACCTGCACATACACATAGCAGCAGAAAAGAAGTGTTAGGCTATGTCGTGTGAAATATGACAACTTTTCAGTGCAGCCTACAGCTACTCCCTGGTTAAAATATAACTTAAGTCACACCTTAGACCTTGTCCTTACAACACCGCATCGAAACTGATCATTTAATGGTATTTCCTCATAATTCTTTTTTTTTTTGTCGGACCATTTTCTAAGAACATTTGAATTTACAATGATGGACTATATAGCAGTTAGAAATAAATTCCACTACTGCTTAAGTGAAAATGCTGTGAACAAATTTAAATAAATTAGTTTTTCTTCATTTGCTTTACCATGTGTCAATACAATGGAAAGTAGCCACTTAAATGTTACTCCTGCACAAGTACATTATCTTGTTGACAATTCTGCAGCCTCACTATGTACAATACTCGTTGCTGTTGCGATCTCCATGGTATAGTTCACAAACTCGCAACTTAAAACCGGCAACACGAAAGTTAGAAAGGAAGTTGCGTTCCAGAAATTTTGAAGAATCTCATTTAGCCTGGAAAAACAGTTTAAAAATGTACAAAAAAGCTCTCTGTGATGTCAGAACAATGTATTATTCATCAATAATTGAGGACAATAAGAACAACTCCCAGTTTTTGTTCAGCACTGTAGTAGTAGTGTTAAACCACTACTTAAAAAAAACTCTGTCTTGACCCAGGTGTTTCAGCCAATTACAGACCAATATCTAATCTCCCCTTTATTTCTAATATCCTTGAAAAAGTAGTTGCAAAGTAATTATGTGACCACCTGTACAGGAATTTCAGTCAGGATTTAGAGTTCATCATAGTAGTGAAACAGCACTGGTAAAAGTCACCAACGATCTTCTCATTGCCTCAGATAATGGACTAGTCTCTATACTTGTTCTGTTAGATCTTAGTGCTGCATCACCACCCCCCGATGCACTGAGCTCCTTTCCTCCTCATGTCCCTCTCTCCTCTCCTCTCACCCCACAATTGTCACCGCTGTTTGACATTAACTTTGTGTCTTCTTTCTCCCGTAGTGGTCTTTCTCCTTCTCTGTCTCTCTCTCTCTCTCTGTCCATTTCTGCAGGTTCCAGCTTTGGAGCTGTGTGTTTCCAGTGTGCAGCTACTGTATAGTCTTGATTTTATTCTGTAAAGTGCCTTGAGATTACTTTATTTATATAACCCCAATTCACAGCAAAGTTGAATTAAATTGAAAAAAGTATAAACTGTACATTATTGTGGACCCTTGCTTTGTTATGGGATTCTCAAACATAGTGACCCACGTGTGCTCTTGCTGTGGTCAGCTGGCTTTTTGTAATGTTGACTCCTTACAGTTAAGCCTGCACCTCACTCTCAGAGAACATGTTGTACTTTAAGGGGAGAGACTCTCCTCTAGGCAGTGCACATACAATACTGCTCCGGTGTGGAAGACATTGCATAACTTTTCCAACTTTCTCTCTAGAGGCCTATGTTGTGTGCGAGCAAGACCAATTACCCAACAGCATAGCGTGTGTGTCTTTGTGTGTGTTCAGAGCGCAAGTAAATCACAAGTAAACCAGTTGAGCAGAACCACATGTGTTTTAGGACGAATGTTAGCTCTCCACCTTTCCTCTGTTGTGGGAACAGTCATGCCTTCAGTTTGTCAGTGTTGATTAAGTTCAACGTGCCCTCAGCATGAAAGACTAGATTGTGGCTTGTACTGAATCAAAACGCCACGCAGTGATTTCCTCTCAATATGTTTGTGTGCGCAGTGCTGTCTGTCGAAGAAGCCTCTCAGGAGACAGAGAGTGAGAAAACCAGAAATGAGGACTAAATTGGTAAGAAAACATCCACAGCCCACACTAATCCCATTGCAAATACTGTGGGAATTGATTCACTTTCTTTTGGAGATTCGTTAGATTCAAATGACCATGGGAGGACCCTGACTCTAGATTGTCTGTTCTTTCTCATTCAGGCCGAGGAAACCTACCAAAAATAATGAAAACAACTAAAACTACAAATGCAACTGGAAGAAAAACACAATAACGCAACAGAACACTACATTTGCAGAACAGTATTGTCTCACCAGCTTTCACCCACAACAATTACATCAGCCACATAATGTGCCTAAGTAACTCGACAAGTTGAGAGTTGTTCCCTACATTTGTAAATATAAACCTTTATGACAAGTTTTTCTACTGAGTGCCAAAAGTGCCTGTAGCTACATACTACATATGCAGGCTGTTGCACTCAAAGTGCTATAAAAACACTTACTGTATTACAGGTAACACGACAGTAGACAGTGCAATATTCAATGAAATCTGTGGAGTCCTGATTTGGAGATTGTTAACTCATAAGTGACTGGAGTGTCAGTGTGATGAACTGTAGAAAATGATGCTTTCAATAAATCTTTGCCTACTTAAAGTAGCTGCTTTTAAGGAATGGAAGCCAAACACAACTGTGAATGAAATGCAATGCAAAGAGACTGAGATGACAACCTGAGTGGGTGAACGACATCTGCCAGGCACGAAACAGGTTTTAAAAGGTCGCATTTTCACAGATTTTAGGTTGAAATATTATTTTTCTTTGGTGTTTGAACATTATTTAATTTCTGCCTTTCTTATACAGTTTATTAGGGATGACAGTACTAACTGTTAAATGACCATGTGATACTGATACGTGCAGTAAGTTAAATGTTCGCTTTCCTTATAAAGTCTGTTTTAATATAACTTTCTTCTTCTACGGGGAAAACACTTGTGTAAGAAAGACGTGTGAAAAGATTCGTTAGGCATTAGTAATAAGGATTTGGCCGATTGGAGATGGGGAGGATCCAAGTGTGACACGTCATCTTGCTGTTCACCGAAACCGTCTCGGGCAGTTTCACTGGGTGGCAGATGTTCGTAAAATTCCTTTTCTTCAAATAAGGGCATTTCCAACTACATTTAATGGCATTGTGAGGCCTGGCAATTCTGACTGCATTACATACATATGTGGCACAATAGAGTATCTACTAGTAGGCATTATTTAAATTATCATCATTAATAAGCAATAATAAAGTTGAGGTCTTCAACCAAGGTGGTGAATTCCAACCAAAACCTTTCCATGGAGAAACTTTATGGATTTTAAAATTGTATCGCCCTAATATATTATAGAATATATTTATTATAGAAATAGATTATTAGTCCTTTTATAAATAACTACAATTATTCATAGTGGTGGTGGGGCTACATTATATTGACAGATATGACCCTGTGATATGAATGTAATGGTGATACTCCTTACTCTAGTTGGGAGAACTTAAACATCCATTGTTCAGCTTCAAGAGCATTTACAGCTTATTTAATGGATGAGTGACAGAGTGAACACAACTTCTCCCCTCTAAGAAATGTATTTTTAATTGCTTATGATGTCTTTTGATCTCACAATTGTATCGGTTTCTTTCTTTGTAATATATTAATTCTAAGATTTTTCTGTGATCCTGCTAACATTGTAATGTACAGAATAAAGTTTTACTCACTAATACAAGTGGTTTGATTTTTAATGAGACCGTGTCTTATTGTATGGAAACCACAGTGTTTCAGATAATCCAACATAAGTTTGAGAACATTCACACATAACACAATATAGGTGCTTATAGGAGGCATCTGAGTGAAAGCAGAGCACAGGACTGGCTTTTATAAATGTTTATTATCGTTTTTATCATTTGAAAAATGTACATTATTATGTACGTTACTGATCAATTTTAGGTGTATTTTAGTTTAATTTGTTTCCACTACATTGCCCTTTTTTTGCAGTGTAAACTCCAAACTTCCTCACAGAAATTGCGAATAGCAGTATAAGTAATGATGCTACAGTATGTGAACAAAATGTTCACCAGCTTGATCACGTCCTTTAAAATTGCATAGGAGCTGCCCTCAACTTCTTTTCCACCATTTCTGACATGATTAATTTATGAACACTGTACTGTACAAACAGTACAATGTGTGAGCGAGCAGAACCATAAAGATGAAATGTTCTTTTTATTAGGCAAATTGAAGAGAATCGATCCTTTTATAAATAGATTGTAGGAGTTAATCCTTTAAATCAGCTGATGTGTTGTTTTTGAAGGAATGTAAACCTTTAAGCCTTCAGGGGCTTGTGTTGACCTATCCCCATTGTGCAAACTTGGTACCAGGAATTTTAGGAGATCAAGTATTTTTCTCAATCTGTAAATTGAGGTAAAAGCTTTGTTTCTATTCTCTGAGAACTACCTGTCTGTTTAGTTTAATGCCAATCAAAATACATGAAATAAGATCCACATGAAGTCCATTTGATCACAGTGAATGTTATACAGGATTTGTTAAGTAAATTAAAAGCATTTATTATAGAGTTATACTGGATCATCGCTCAACTGGCATAAGGAGAGAGGATACAGTGTAATGCGTCCAGGTTGTGACAATATAGTGTGGAAAAGTTATCCAATACAGGAAAACAGCTAAGACACTTTTGAGCTATTGTAGGTGAAATATGAGCAGAGGAGATTTGAAATGCAGTGTTGAGTCACACCTCATCAATGGTGATGAGACAGGAAACAGTGCTCTTAGTGACTCCTGTCTGCAAGTTGACCACTGACATGTTTAGAACAGCACTGAGCACTTAAAACTCTACAAACAGTTGTACATCTCTAATTTTGTGTTTTATTATTTTTATGTATTGCTCATCCTCCTACTATAAAGTATGGCAAATATACCTCCTGTGATTTTCCAGTTTTTATTGTTTGATCAATAGTCTTGTTAGGAAGCATCATTCAGAGGTCCCAAAACAGCAACTGCTTCAATCTCAACCAGTCCATCCTACAAAAAAAGATAGAGAAAAAACACAAACAGCAGCTTTAGTTTTGTTAGATCCACCACAGGACAAGACTTCTGAACAAACATATACTCACTCTGGGGAGAGCAGCAACCTGATAGGCAGCTCTGGCTGGGAAGTTTGTTCTGAAAACTAGACAAAGAAGAACATTACAATAGACAGTTACAGCATTTAAATATGTCGATATTAATGAAACTTTAATAGGCCAATCTTGGGTTTTCATTAAAAGACCAGTTAGAAATGTGCACCTTTGAAGATATAAACTACAATCAATGATATAGGTTTTGCTACTTTCTCTTATTAATTGATATAAAAAGAGAATGTTGCTAAAAGACAGTTGCTAGTTGATTAAAAAAAAAAGGTAAGATTTTTAAAAAAGTTTCACAAGAGTAAGTTATAGCACGAAACAGGGGCTCTGTTCCATTGTCAGTCTGCCCAAGAATCCTTATACTTACATCAGTATTTTATACAGTCAATTGTTCTTTTTGTGCTTTTTCTGCACATCTGCATTAAGTTTTATATATATATATATATATATATATATATATAAATAAAATGAACCAGCCAATGAACCAGAGTCACATTATCTATCTATCAATATAAATGCTGTATACAATTATTAGTTAGTTAAAATATAAATATTTTAATGTAGTTTTAATACCACCCACAAAAAGTAAATTTCATCAATTGAAATTTTATTGGAAACAAATAATGAAAATCTCTGGATAATGCAGAACAATAAAGCCACACGTGTAGCTTTTAAAATTAAAGGCCCTACATACACTTGATACTTCTTTATAGATTGCTTCAGTGGACTCCAAGGGCACGTACAGACAATGCTAGATTGATCTGCCCTGTCACAGACTGACTGTCACAAAGTGGCCAAAAGCAGGACGAAACAAGAAACGGGGTAGCAGTGTCAGCATAAATACAGGATAAAAGACAGCTAGTGGACTACTAACTGCAGGTTATAAAGCTGTGTTAATCAAACATTTTACTGTCATTAAATTCTGGCACTAGACTCACACTTACTACAGCCCAACATCATCTTGAAGAGATCGAGTACAATCATTATTTGTTGGATGAGAGAATGGTCAAAGCCCTATTTCACACTGTCTGGACATTGGAGAACCTCATTTTAGCGGGTAAAGTTCAATCAGATTGAACTTTGGAGCAAAGGCGAAGAAGGATTGCTCAGTTTACAACCAGAGGTGAATCTCACTTTGTTTTACGGACAGGAAGAAAAGCACACTTTAATGGGACGGCACCATTATGATAAGCAAATGAGAATTTATACTGTTGTCTTCTCCTATTGGTTCACAAAGTCTAGTCTGCAATGCCAAAGAAGAAAAAGAAGCTTATTGTATGTTTTCGATGTGTTCATTTTCTAACTGCAGTGTCTAAACTAGAACACAGAATAATAAATGAATCCCCTATGGAGACAGTCAAACAAAATGGTGATTTTCCTTTCAAACTTAAATTCAGCATTCTGCATTTATGTTCTATAAAGAGAAAATGTAAGTTGTTGCAGTCCAAAACAAATCCACAGAAAAAAAAATGCAGCTTGCTTCGACTAAAAACTCTGGATTGTGGTGACACCCGGTGGTGAAATCTAGGTTGCATCGTTCAAGCAGTGAACCTTTGCTTGTGAATTCACATAAAGGAACAATCAGGACAAGTTTGTAATGACAGATAACTGCAAAGAGAAAATTATAACATTAATTTAGGGCCCTCATACTTACACTGCTTATAGACATCGTTGACATTAGTGAAGTCGTTCATGTCAGCTAAGAGCACTGTGGTTCTGACAACTGCAGGGAACAATGACAGAAACATTAAAGTCCTACCAGTGATCTCCAAGTGAAATGCTACAATGGCAAAGGACTTTTTTCTCACCGTTCTCATAACTGCAACCAGCAGCTTTAAGGATTTCACCCATATTCACCAGAGCCTAGGGGAAAAGTTTATCTGTAATATTGGGGATCTTTTCTTTTAATGTAAACCCTTGGGAGATCACCTGATACATTTATTCGTACTGTAAATGCAGCACCATCAAACACCAAAGAATAGAATTATTATCAGCATAAAGTGAAGTGACAAACCATGTTATACTCATTTTTCTAATGAGAAGCTTAAATAAAATGTTCCAGTACAATGTTGGATAGTTTTCCATTGTGTGGTGATCCTGGTTTGTTCAGTGAGGGATCACCTGTCTCGTTTGAGCCTGAACACCACCTTCCACCAACCGTCCACTGGCAGGATCCATCCCCAGCTGTCCTGAGATGTACACTGTCCGATCTACCACCACTGCTTGACTGGGAGAAAAAGAATCATTTACTATATTTGAAACTAAAGGATGATTTAAGTGTTAAAGCCTTCTAATCATGTGTGTTCATTATAGCTACAGATGAAGAACAGAGATTACATTTGAAAATGCTCGTCACTTTCTCAGTGATGTTTTGGCCGCCTCATTCATTAAATAGAACATTAGAACCATCTCTTAATATAATGCACTCCAGTACAACTCAACCACCCAGTATGACCTCAGTAATAAATCATCTTTCTGACAGTTTCAACTTAAAAACTGAGAAATTATAAGATTGTAAAATGGCAGAGCTGCTGTATTGGATTGCATTAGATTGTAGATGTAACTAATAAAGTGGCCAATGAGTGTTGAATAGGGTTTGGCTGACTGCACTGTATCTGTGATTGCTTTTCTGTTTCTTCAATTCCTGGAAATGTGAACTTTCCTGCGTTAAACTGTAAAAATATGAATGGAAAATATCCACTGTCATAGCTGTACACCACACAAAGTGTACTGATAGTCTGCGAGTTACATTCTCGCTCCAAAAGATTGCTCAAAACATTACCCTCAGAGGTGGACCTGTCTAATATCTTGAATGTGTCAAAAGCTGTAACACAGGTACAAAAATTACTTTACATTAATTGGTTGCAGCTGCATTTCACAATAAAATGTCTCTTCAAGAAAAAGTTTCCTCTACAAAAAAATAAAATAAAAGTATGACAGTATTTCCCCATGATATTTCTTATTGCACCTCCAAAAAAAGACAGGCTACTGCCGTCTGTGCTAAAAGTCAACCTTTGTTCTCAACGTGCTATTCTGACCGGTGTTTAAGATTAACTGGTGATACTCACTCGAACCCGTGAGCTGTGATTGATAAGAAACGGGACCGAAAGTGTCAATGACCACAGTCACCTGTGCTTTCCAGTGCCATCTCTAACACATCTTTATTGCCACATAATCCAAAGACCTTTAAAGCGGAACTGCGTCACCTCCGTACCAGCTGTAAATTGAGAGTTTGAAGTCTGAGGCTGGTGTTCAGGCGTCAAAAATCCTCTCACCTGTACGGGCCGATAGCAGCAGGAGCCTTCGTTGTGCTGATAATCCTCCTGATCAATGCAGCCATTTTACTGAGAATATTTCAAAGTAAGTTAATTAAAGAATCGCAGTTACTGTGTAACCGTAAACTGAGCAAGAAGCATGAATGGCAAGAAGGAGTAGAACTGTAGGAGCGCTGAATGACGGAATCGAAAACGTCAGAGCTGCTTTCCCGTAAATATCATATTACACAGGCAAATTGTTTTTGTGGTTTTCATTTTGGTTATTGTTTAATTTAGCATTTCAGATTCAAATATAGAATAAAACGTCAAGCTGGCCATAGCACAGCTAAAAATATGCTGGTTATAACAATGGTTCTCATTTGCTTTGATACGTGTGCACTCTGAAGTCATAATATAAAAACAGATAACACACAGCCCGAAACAGTTTGTTTGCAAAATGTTCTCACACTAACAAAACATTAAAACATGAAATAAAAGCCAATTCCTCCCTCAAACAACACAACTTGTGCTAAAATACAAAAATCGATCAGTATCCCAATATCTCATAGTGATTTTTGCTAGAGATCGCAAACCCTGCACCCCATTGAACCCCTAACAGCCCATTCCCCTCCCCAGCTGTGCAGTGCTGGTCGAAATTGGGGAGGGTTGCATCAGGAAGGGCATCCGGCGTAAAAACTGTGCCAAATCAACACGTGGACAATGATCCGCTGTGGCGACCCTGAACTCACGGGATAAACTGAAAGGACAAGAAGAAGATTGTATTCTTTTGGAAAAGCTCATTTTCTCATTCTCATTTTCTTCTCTAAAAGAGAAACATAACCACCCTGCTCATATCATTAACCTTGGCTAAACAGGAAGAAGGACACTAACAGAAACATTCATGTTACTTAAATTTTAAATTAGAAAGATGGCAACATGCAGGAGGTGTGTTTGGAGAGAAAAGGCACCCGGAGGGGAAATCTTCCTGGACCCGTTGGCCAGCTTTACACCAAGGCACCATCCACAGTGTGCCACCTAAAGTCCAGCAAAAACAATGCAGATTGGATGATGACACCCAGCCAACCAGCACTGACACTGTTAAGTTTGTAAACTAAGCTTCAGTGTTCATGACATGGATAGAAAGGGGCATGTGACACAGACACAGAAATGTTGCACTTGGACACTTTCCAACCAAGAAACCTCTAAGTTACAGAGAACCAAGAATTAAATTTAGATTTCAAATGAATGGACAATGTGCACCGATTAATCGGTTTATTGTTATCTGGCTTTTATCTTTGGCAATTAAAAAGTATTGTGATAAATAATGTTTCATTTGTAATTGTTATCTATGTATTGTTCAGAGAGTATTGTCAACAGGTCACATTAATAGTCGCAGTAATATCTTTCCAGTGTTTTATCTGTTTCAACAGTGCACAAAAACTGATGATGCTTTATGATGTCATAGAGAGAAAGAGAGCTGCAGATCAGGTTGAAACACATCACAGGAAGTCAAATGTCCTTTAGTGGTTGTCACTAATGGTAAGGAACCATATTTCTCAGTGTGAGTATTAGTAATTTTTATATGTGTCTGCTGATAGGATCACCCCTGTATGGAGACTTCAGTACATATTACATTACACAATTATGGTACATATTGTTCATATTGTATATGCTGGTAGGCTAGTAAATCAGATTCCGATTCTAATGACTACAATATACTTTGCAGTAACCAATGCAGTAGACCAAAACCAAGCATACACCACACTACCAGTATTGTTGCGTATATTGTATATGTATATCAAAGACATGGGAGGTTCAGACTTTTAAACTCCTTCAGGCATTGTGTTGGTAGTGTGATCATGCTGTATCAGCATCAGGACCAGGGCAACTTGTTCTGAGAGAAAAGGATCAGAGATAAGAAAAATGGCTAAAAAGGAGTAAAACACACAGAACTTTTATAAGTCAAAATTTCACGCGAGATGCAAAACTAAATTGTTTGTGTATTATATGGTGTAAAAATGTAAATGTAGTGTAAATCAAATTTGACCTGTATCTGAATAAATGAGTGTTAACAGATTTTTTTCTTGTAGACTCCATTATTGCACTTTTAACTCAACTAAAAACCTGCGCTTCTCAATGGTGTCAAACTCTGGACACTTAAATCTCAAACTCTTAATTGTATAATATAATCTTGTTTTTATTGAATAAATATTAATTATCTTTATTTTTTATTTTATATCACTAAAATATCAATAAATATTATTAATAATAGCTATTATTATTTCCCGTGATATATATAAACTCTATGGAATCACAGAGTTTTAAACAATGTTTGAAAAAAATCTCATACTTAATTTCATCACCGATCGGTCATCGATCACGGGAATAGGACGCAACCCTCGAGCCGAAGCTTCAGCGGAAATATCCGTAAATACCCGACACGCTTCGGCGCCTCGGTGCAACGTAACGTAATGATGACGTCAGTACGCAGCGGTTCTTCGAGACAGTCTCTATTAACTCACATGGTTGCTAAATGGGAAACGAGTGGACGCTAAACGTTTTTGGTATAAACACATTCTTGGAAATCTGGAAGTGTATACGCAGTGTAGCTGTTTGAATGAATTAATCGTGGCTATAATAACAGCAACAGTTCAGCCTTAACGATACTTGGATTGATTTAACGTAGCTAGCTAGCTAGCTATCGTTATCTTACCTAACAAGCATAGTAGTAAGTCATGTTGTTTCTCTCAATGGCAGCTTTTTATTTAGCAAACCACAAGTCTGTCGGCTGGCTTCTCAAACGACGCGTTTTCTTTTTTTGCAGAAGATGTCTGCTGCTAAATCAAAGATGCGGGAGAAAAAAATGAGAAACCAACCCATCAGCGTGCAGTACCCAGCTTCCCAGGACGTGGAGAGCAACACACAGAACGGACAAAACACCTCTGTGACAGGTATTTTCTCTTTCCTGTATCTGTCATGGTTTTGTTCTTCATCTCGCTACAGCTTATTCTGTGACATCGTCTGCACTAGATGCTGCATAGTCAGCAAATTCCATCAGCAGCATGTCGGACCGTCTGGTCTTCTGGTCAGCACTGACCCTGCCATGTCTCTGTGATGCAGTTAAATCCATCAGATGGTAGTTAAATGTCTAGCATGTATATTATCAGCAATAACTCTACCTTTTATATATATTCACATAGTCCATTTTCAAAGGTTCCATCGTCTTATCTTAGCTCACCTTCCCAGAGAGGAGTATTAATATCAATGTTTTTGCCAGCACTGGAGGCATTTTTGCATGCAGTGCCACTAAAATTACAAAGTGGATGTGGCAATGGTACTACTGGCAGCCATCTATTTACAGAAAAGCAGAAGACCCCTCACCATCAGCGTGGATGGTCCCGTGGACACCATAAAGATCGAGGAGGGGGCTACACTACTGAAATGCCCAAGTATATTTCTGGTAAAGACTATTTTATTTACAAAATGCCCTTCTTACCCTGTGTGACTGTCTTGGAAGAAATCCAACTTCTGTGAATCATCATTCTTTGCTCATAATATTGCAAACCATAGAAATTATCAGTCTAATGCCTAAACTGTTTTTTTTTTTCTGTGCAATTGTGTGGTAACGCTTTTAATTTTGGGGGCATTTAAAACTTAACTTGAAGTTTAGCTTAACACATACAAATAATTGATCATGAAATTGCCGTAAAAGTGCTATGTCAAATATTGTATCAGTCCGGTTATTGACAGTTAAATGCTTTTATTCTCCTATTGCTTGTCAGCTGGTGCTTTTGCTAGGGCCAGGGCAGCAGAGGTTAGCACCATGTTGAAAGCTGTTACCAAGACAACAGGCAGCTGCCATGTGTTTGGAGCCCTGCCCAAGCACATGAGGAGACGGGCTATGAGCCACAACACCAAAAGGCTTCCTCGCAGACTAAGAGACGTGGCGAACAGAATGGTAAAGTTCAGGACACTTCCATGTCTCCATTAACTCTGTATGTTTGTGGTTTCATATACAATGTTTTCCTTCCTCTTCTAGCGGGAGAAGAGCCTACAGACAGGTTCAAAAAAGAAGAAGGAACAGGCAAAGAGCAAAAGCCGCAGGGCCCGTCGCCGGCACGGGAACCTGCTGCTCGAGTTCAACCGGCGTCAGAGAAAGAACGTGTGGCTGGAAACCCACATTTGGCATGCCAAACGCTTCCACATGGTTAAAAAGTGGGGTTATTGCCTTGGGGATAGACCCACATATAAATGTTATCGCCCATGCTACAGAGCCATGAGCACCCACTGTTTGCTGCAGGTAACCTTAATAAAAGGGAACGCGTCTTTCATTTAATTTACTTCTACATTTATTTACATAAGTTTAGCATTATATTGAAGTGGTAAAATACGCTTTATTCGTCTGGTTTTGTCCATTCAGGATCTTTCATACTACTGCTGCATAGAGTTACACGGAGAGGAAGACAAGTTGCTGGTTTCTCTGTCACAACTGACGAACAAAGAGACTGGTATGAGTTCCCTAACCCAACAATAAAGCTACACATTTTGTCTTTCTGTCAGTCTTTAGAAAAGATCTGCACTTTATACCACATCCCTTTTAACATCTAGATACAAAATTGTTATTAAACATTCATAGTAATTTGACTTGAGGCTGGAGTGTATTGACTTGCACAATGACTAATCAGTGCACAAAGTTTTTTTTAATTTCTGAAGTTCAAAGAAATTGTTATTTATGGTCAATTTAATCACCTAATCTTACTAAGATCCAGATTTTCCTTTGCAAGAAATAGATCATAATCTGCCTGTTGTTTTGTGTCTTCAGGTCCTACGTTTGCTGCAGCAGTGTGTATATCAGGGCGAAGACAGGGCAGTGTGGTGGTGTACAGAGCAGGAAAATACCCTTCGCAGCCCGTGGGCCCGGTCACTTTTCTCTGGAGACCACGTATGCAGGGCTCTACTCAAAGACAGCTGTGGATATGGGCTCATCCCACTATTAAACAGGTATGACATGAACAAAAAGGTTTATCAGATTTTAGTCAGTAGAGGTCAATCTCAGGTAAACCATTAAACTCCAGCCATTCTCACTGATCTTAATCTCTTCCCAGGATCTTCTCACCGAACTGCAAATTGTGTGCCAGTGTGAGGCTGTAGTTGCTCCAGTTGTGCCTGTGGTGATACCTGCGGAGGTTCCTCCCTTACCAGAACCAGAGTCTACATCGGCAAAGGCCACACAGATCCCCAGGATGAAGAGAAAGCGGAATTGTAAGGATGCCAGGGGACCACCTGCCAAAAAGATCCTGGGGGATGGAACAAGATCTCCAACCACTCCAATCACCTGGAAGTCCAGCTCAACTGGAATTGTTATAAAGTTAGTGTAGTTTATGCAGTTGATTCAGATATATACTGAGTAAACACATGACTTAAATCAAAGACTTTCAGTACAAATGGTCCCGAGTGTTTTTATTTGCAATGTTTGTATTTCATGTGGACCTGTTGCAGTGACCTTACGATGGAGATTGTACGCTATCGTCTGATTGGCCCACAGTCCCATTATGTTTTGGCTGAAACTTTGGAAGCTGCTACAGTCTGCAATGTAAGCATTACATGAAGCATGAAAAGAGCTCCTTCAAGATATGTTTGCATTTCCTATTGAATAACTGTATTTCTTTCCTTCTTCGAAAGGAAAATGGTAATAAATCCCAGCCCTCCTCTTTTTGGTGGCCTGAGCACTGCAAAGATGAGAGCAACATGAATCTACATCAACAACAAGCGGAAGTCTTTCACATACTGAAAGGTTTATTGTTATTTTCGTCTTGGTCTGAATTGAAAAACTGTAATTAATTTGCCATCTGGTATGATTGTTTATCTTACTGCACCTTTTTGCTTCACCCAGAAATCTATTCAGCTGCAGAGCTCCCCTCAGGCACAGTGCTGGGCCTGACTGTTGATGACCCCAGGCTGACTTTACCAACAAAGAAAGTTAAAGCGTTGCCCTGTCTGAAGCAGGCACAAGGTACAATCTGACTTACAGTATCACACAGACAATTGGAGCAGGCAGTTGGTTTACTCAAACAATTCGTGATGTTGTAATTGCAACAATTAATTCAACTGATCCCACAGTGAATTCTGCGTGCAATATAAAACATAAAAACATTACATCAGGTCTTTTTTTTTTCGTTCTTTTGAAGCAAAGCTGTCACAAAATCAAGTATTTAGGTGACCACATTATAAAAAAGGTCCAAGAAAACCTAGAGCGACTAATGAATGATTACGGTTTTGTGTTTTATGCTATTAAACATTACAGTATATGAGCTCAGAATCAGTCTGTTTTATCGTGACCTGAGGTTGTGTCAATGAGTACTTATCTGGTTCTGTGCTCCGGGGGGCCTCTGCCTGGCCATGCAGATGTTCCAGGTTCGAATCCTGGCAGGACCCTGTACTCCAAACACATCTTCAGTGACTGACAGCAGCTGATTCACTGACGATGACAATGAGACAGATTCATAAGATTGAGGGCTGCTTTCAATCATTGCCCTTTTTTTTTTTCTCCATTACGAAGTTAGGTCTGTCTCTCTAAAGTGTTTTCACTTTGCATATTTCTAGTTCACAGTTAAAATAGGCCAAAGCAAATTCCTGTTCAACCTTCAATGCAGGGGAAATTACAATTTAACCATACAGTGATAGAGCTACAGGCAGTATTGTCTGATGCCATGTGTTGGTTCTTTTACACACACGCACAGCCTTGTTTGCTTTGGTGGTTATTAGTCCTGAGCTGTGTTCACTTTATAATAAAGCTGTGGCTTGGAGAATCAGGATTTAGTTGTTTGCCCTGGAAAGGCACCAAGCATTATGTTGACCGAAATACTTGGATCTGAAATGGCAAAGCCCTTCATCAGTATTTGTAGCCAGAACAGCTAGGACATTAATAACCAAGAATGTTCCTCAACTCGACATGTAATCACAAAATGCTATTTTAAACTCTGACCAAAGCTCAGTCATGTTGTCAGTTATTCTTTTGATTAGAAGGACGACAACAGGAGCTATGAGTAGCTTTGTAGGAGACATTTGTAGCTGGATATCATTCTTTCCCTCAGCCTCAATGACTACTGAAACTAAGTAGGCAATAATGCTGTGTGCTGATTGTTTACATAGTTACTGATAAGCGTTTGTCGTCTTATCTATTTTGGTTTTACTGAATTAAACATTCAGTAAAATGAAATGAGGTATCTTATCTAAAAAATGATTGGAACCACATGAAGGTAAAGTTCTTGTGCTCTAATAAACAAGTCTATAAATATGCTAAATGTTTTAGATTTGAAATGTTACATAATAATTAAATAATAATAAGTAAAATGAAAATAGATATTCTTCAGTCGTACAGTGTTGGACCATTTCACCTTTTGCAACCTTTATTTTTACTTAAAATTTTTACATCAATATACAATTATAATTCTATAATAAATAAGTAATAAGTAGTTGAGAAACTAGTAAAAGTTTACCCTGAAATCTCTTTAGTTACAAAGCTAATTGTGGGCGGGTACATCCTGTTTGCTTAATTATCCTTTATGTGTCTAGAGTTTGTCAGCAGCAGGGACAGAGGCCGCTTAAAGTTGAAGAACGGACAAATGCAGCTAAATGCTGAGAGCTCCTTGAGGAAACCCTGCTCCAGAGTGCATAAGACCTGCGACAAGAGTGTTCACCGTTCAGCACCGCAGTGACTCAAAGCATACGGCCAAGACAACACTAGAGTAGCTTCAGGACAAGTCTCTGACTTTCCTTTAGTGGCCCAGCCAAACCCCAAATCCCAGATCCCTTAGAATATATATGTGAAGAGGCCTGAATATGGCAGCACAGAGCTTCCAACCATTGCGATTGATTTTGAAAGGCTCTGTCAGAAAGAATGAGATGAGCTGCCTAAAACTGCTCTAATCCAGGTTTGAGGAGCTTGTAGCAACTTACTCAAAATGGTTCAAAGCTGTAACTGCTATCAAAGGAGCATATACACAGAGCTTAGTTTAGGGTCTGAATATGTTTGTAAATTGCCTTGAAGTTTTAGATTTTTACTAAACTCCTACAAACAGCTGGCATTGTGGTAAATACTATCGCCTCACTGCAAAAAGCTGCTGGGCCCAAATAGGAAAACTTTGAAACATGGCTCATGTTCTGTGTTAAATTCTGTACTGTATGTAGGGTATGAAATTTATTTGCCATTGGTTTTTATCAGCAGTTTGTTCACTGCTCATTAAGATTTTTGGTTATAGAGAGCTTCATATTTATTTTCACTAGTGATGCTGTTCATATGGGAGCGAGCCATGTTTTGTGCTATGTTTTTATTCCAGAGTCAGATGAAGAGAAGAGCAGGGAGCTGATGTTGCGAGGAGTACCAGAACACTGCTGTCAGAGTTTTCTGTGGGATCAATCTGTACGTGACAATGTCACCGATAACAAGATATCAGAGCAGGTAGCTTCTTGTCTTATTACCAGAAATTTCATTCAGAGAATTTCAGAAGATGTTAAAATTCTACTTACTTTATTTACGCTTTCTTCTATATCATAAGACAACATATATTATTTCTGAACCAAAGAAAAACTTAGACGTTAGTATAGCAGTATAGTTATAGTACACAGTAAAGTTAGCGTAGCATTGTGTGTGTATGGCCACAGGCGTTAAACCGTATGAGGAATGAGGTGCTGGTGCCAGGCTCCAGGCTGAGTCCTACTCCCCTGCAGGGCAGAGTTCCTATACTACTGGTTCACCAGCCTGGCAAGCAAGTGGGACATGAGATGAGCTCCTGGGGGGCTGGATGGGACCTGCTGCTTCCTAAAGGCTGGGGCATGGCGTTCTGGGTCCCACTGGTAGGTATCTTGAATTTTACTTTTTTCTATTAGGTTACTGTATTGAATAGCCACAAGTATGGAAAGCTCCGTGAAAGATGTTCATATTACTTGCTTGTCTCGTTCAAGTTTGGGAGCAGTTTTATTTCTTTTGGAAATTGCACTGTAAAAATGTTAAGTCTACAGTACCTTGAAACTTAAAGGCAGACCGGAAGTCCTCACGTATATTTGTTAAGTAAAGATCGGGATTTCTCCTTTCGCCCAGGTATACAGAGGAGTACGCATTGGTGGGCTGAATATGAGTCTGAAACACTCTCAGAATAAAGGAATCCCCCACTTCCCTCATGATTACCCTGACTGCCCCGCAGGCACTCGTTTTCAAGAGGAGCAGGAGACTGAGCTTCTGGACAAGTACAAAAGGTCAGTTACAAGCCTGAAGCTGAGAGTAAAATAGCAATGTGATGATCAAAAACATACTGATGTTTTCACTGGAGACATGTTGTGCTGTTTGTCAGTCTTCTGATGCATAATAGAGTAGTAGTATATAAAAGCCTATTTTAGTGATGGGCACATTTGTATAATATATATTATTTAACCATTTTTAACCTCGAAATTACCCTTTGAGCTGAGAGCAAACATGTTTTTAGTTAGATAAAGTAACATGATGCTCATAAAAACCTGTTACTGTGAGTGTACAGTCAACTACAAGAAAAAGATAATGCTCACTAGCCTGCAGCCTTGGTAAGTGGAGAGATTGTCAGTGGATTAGTGGTTTTGATAAAGGAACGTGATCTGTGACCCCAGCTAATTTCCGTTATGCAGATCATCACTGATATGCAGATGAGAACTTCTTGGTGCTCATCCACTACCGTCCACTGCTCAGCAGTCATGATTTGTTACATAAATTGGCATGGTTACCCCAACAGTTTGACAAGAGTTTGACCTTCTGACCTCTTGTAGGCGTCCGCCTGCCAAACGAACCAATTACATTAAACATGGCTGTCTGGCTCCATTCCGTTGCCCCTGGCAACAGCTGGTTGAGGAGTGGGAGCTTATCACTAAGGAAGGAAGAGAGGAGAGGAAAGGAGAGGGCCAGACCCACAACAAAACAGATGCTGACACAGTTATGGAGGAGGAGATGACATCACATCTAGATATCTTTGTAACCGAACCTCAGAGCTGCTTCACTGTACTGAGGTAAATCATTTGTTTTACGTCTTTTTATAATCTTGTTAGTGATTTATAAAGATTTTTTTTTCCTATCCCATTATTTTACACATTGTGAAAACACACTCAGATCACACACCCACTGTGGTTTTATACCAAGATCCCTTCAGACGTTTAATAGCCTGCAAATCTAAATCACACTTCTAACAATATTAAATACACTCGACTTTTAAAGGTCCCTTGAGTAGAAAAATGTACTGTTTTGTTTGTTTTTTATAGGAGTTTGGGCTCCAATCATCATTTACTTCTTTTCTCCTCCTTTTTTAAATTTATTTGTTTTTTATTAAGACACCGCAGTGTAGCATTATGCATTATGACAAGGCATAATGCATGGTGCTTTCTCAGTCTTGCACCCTTTCATCATAATGTCTCTGAGAATACCCAAAGTACATTGAGCTTTAAATTGCTGCAATCCATCACAGAGATTAGTAGCTGGGAAGAGTTGCATCTATCCTCATAAAACTATCACACGAGCTCTGAGTAATGACTGACTTTATGAGGAAAAAATGGATTGATTTTCACCACCCCTTTGCTGCCTTTTTATTGTTTTCTGTAATAGGAATTTAAGAAATGTTCAACAAAACATTATGTCTCCCTGAGCGCCTAATGGGGCCAATGAAAATGCAACTTTTCTTAGATATATTAACCAGCTATTATAAATGGATACTGGTTGTCTTTGCTTCCTAGGAACAGAAAGTCCCTTAGGCTGATCTCTGGTTGGTGCAGACCCACAACATCTAAAGGTCAGAGGCCATGTCGCACTGAGAACGCAACACCTCTTGACTCTATAGCTGTGGCTTCATTTCTCACAGAACACAGGATGAGTCTGGTGTGGGTGCGTCTGTCGCTGTTGTCAAAGGGCAAACCAGAGCTCAACTCCATGGTGTGTGCACCACTGGCAGAAGATCTGCAGCTGCTGGGCAAAAAGTCAGACAGCCACAGCCCCCAGGAGCCGCCACACAGAAACCACTTTAAAAGCAGAGTTAAACAAAGAAAAAAGGGCTCAGAGAAAGCAGCCACTTCTTCTGTGTCGTCTGATCGGATTGAGGTTAGAGGGTCAGACCTTCCCTCTACATCTGAACCAGACCTCACCACTTCTGCTAAAGACCCCAAATCATCCTGTCAGTCTTCCACAGATGTCATCCTTGGGCTGTGGCCGGATCCTCTGCCGAGCATCACCGCTCACTGTTCCCGAGTGACTCTGGGCTGGGTTACACAGGGGGACTTCTCCCTGTCTGCAGGCTGTGGGGAGGCTCTTGGGTTTGTCAGTGTTGCTGGTCTCCTCAACACCCTCCTTAATCAGCCGAGGGAACACAGAGGACTTTTGTTGTTGCGCAACCCTAACTCCCTGCATTACCGCTTTGCTAAAATCAACATAGAGGTCTGAAACTTAATGTCAAGTTCAACTTAATTAGTGGAGAATAACCACAACTGTAGTCCTTAAGGGGCCTACAATTGTATTACTCTGCGCAAAGTCTCACAGTGCTCCTTCAACTAAGTGCTCTGACGTTCATCTCGTGCCTTTTTTATAATTGCTTGTTGGATTGTGCCATCCAGTTTAAGATCAAGAGTTAATAACATACATGGTAAGTCTACCAGCTAGCTGATGTCAATGAGGATAAGGGAAAATTTATTTTTGTATATTTTACTTTTGGACCAGATATCCTCATTTCTTCTGTTCAATCACGTTGGTTGTTACTGCTCAGTTCTTTTCCAATGCCTTTATTAGTGCTTTGCCAAAAAGGAATCTCAAAGAAAGCCTTGGTTTCAGTTAGAAATAATTAGGGGATTCCAGGTTTCCAAAAAGAAGTAATTCATAGCTTACTTTAGATTATTTCATATTATTTATGTTGGTGGCATGCTAATATCAAGGGAATGGGTCTGAATTTCAGAAACGTGTTGGTTTCTGTTTTAACGCCACAAAGTCGAAGAAAGTTTTGTTTGAACAGAAGTTAATAAAATACCCATGCTGCACCTTACAGAGTGTGCTGTTTGTGGTTAATTACTGTCACCTTCATCTGCGCAAACCAAGACGACACACACGACTTGTCCCCTGGCCATTATAAGTAAATGTACTGAACAACCAATACTTTAGCATTCATTCTTTTTATAGTTAGACTGGAATGAACAGTGGTTTCCCCACACATCCCATAATCTGTAGGTGGCAGATAAGAGTTTTGTTGCTTGGCAACACAAAAGTTTGGTACCAGTTGAGTGTTTAGTCTGAGGTTTATTCGAGGTAAAGATGGGTAGGCAGACTTTGCATTAGTGCTTTTTAGAGGATTTGTGATGCACTCATAAAAGATGATGAGCGGTGAAGGAATGTTCACTAAAAGAACACTTTACTACTTTCCCTTATTTCAAATTTAGTGAATTCACATCACCGTAATGGATGCAATATGTGTACTGTGTACTGTGCATGTAGGTATTCATCTGAGTTTCCCCCACAGTAGAGGGCAGTAGTGCACTTCCGTTGCTATATGACATTAACTCAGACCTTTGGATTTAGATTAGAGTTCTCCCTTTATTAACAACTGATGATAACATCTTCATTCAACTGATTAATGTAATTCACACTTATTGGGAGTCATTTGCAACAATGGCCACAAGGACCTTTTTTTTTTTTTTAACAAATTTGCTGCTAGTAAAGAATCTAATTTTGCACTTTGATCCTGTGTTGTCTTTATTCTTTTCAGGTATTACTGATTAACCTTTTGGAAATACAGTACTATTAACACAAGAACACTTTTTTAATAAGATAAATAGAGCTCGTTGGAAACAGCTTCTTTCCATTGTTTTCATACATTCTAAACAATAACTGGCACAGACCCGTCATTGGTTTGAATTACACGCCCAACAGATGGAGCTGGTCCTATGAATCCGTTTTTGTTTTTTTTTTTCCCATATAGATATACTACGTTAAGTACCCAGACTTATGCATGTATGCACACAAATTCACCAGAAGTACACTCCCAACAGATGGAGCTGGTCCTATGAATCGTCTGCTTGGCCAGAGCTGTTGCACATGAATTTGGCTGCCAGGGATCCATATGTCTGAGTCTTTGCCTCAGGCTGCACTTTGTCCGTGTGCCTTCTCCCTGTGAACACGGACAGCACAGCTCATTAGATGGACCCTTCTGCCAGGGCCGCTGACATTAGCAGTCAGATAAATCCAGGGTCGCTGCCAGCAGATTCATAATGTCACCACTAGCTAATCATTACAATACATTATACTTAAAGGTAATAGGTCAGCACATACTTTGTTGTGAAGAGAACTGACATTAAGTTGTTTTTAAAAAGTTACCAGGGATCCTGTCCATTGCGATAAAATTCCGGTCTTGTTGCTTTATTTTTGGCCTGTTTCGTGCTATTAGGAAAACTCCAAGGAAAGACAGAAGACATCTGGAAAAGAAAATATGCTATGATTGACACAATTTTGCAATAAAATGTCACATGTCACATAATTAATTGCTATCGCAGTGGTGTATATGAATACTAACCCAAATAGGAACATAAAAATGTTAAGTAAAGCCAAGCCTTCAAATTCCTGGTAAAATACTATTCCTGCAAAAGAAAAAGTCCATTATAATACATTTCACTTCAGACTAAGCAACATAATATGGAGAAACCATTGAGTAGAACAACTAAAGTTAGAAAACAACGATGGGTTGATCTTCAAAAGAACATTCTTTTTGGTTCTTTTTTCATCTTAATTAAACTAAAGATACAGAAAAGCTCAAAACACACATTGGAAGACAACATTGGAGTTGAGATACCTGCAACAATGGCACTTGCAGTGAAAAACACAAAGTTGATAGGAACCACCTCTGTGGCATCAAACATTTTCATTGCCTGATTAAGAAATCTGCAGAAAGCAAAGACAAAATTATTTAAGACCTCATTTTGTGAATAAAGACTTTAGGTGGTCTGCAGGAACACTGTCACCACTGACTGTAGCTAGAGGTGAGCACGAGAAATTTAAAGAATAAAAGAGTTTGAAGGACAGAAATAAAGAGAGAGAGCCTTGACTAACTTGATCTGGAAGGCGCACGAGGCGACCATGACGACAACCATGACATAGAAGATGGGGTAGATGAGCTGTAGATGGCCTTTTATCGACTCTGTGATCATCCCTGACACAGCTTTGACTGAGATGACTGTCACAGAGGCTGCAGCAACAAAGAAACACAAGATCTCAAGCAAACTCAAACAACATGAAATGCTTTAATCCACACTCTCTACCCCCAATTAGGCACTTCCCACTTGTTCATACCCAGTAGGGCTATCAGCAGCATCACAATCACAATGTGCTTCAATTTCTTCCTCTTGTACAGATAGAGCAGGATGCAAAACAGGACGACCTCGATAAACTGTTGAGAGAGCATCAGAGAGGGAGACGGGTTACACAAACCATAAACGCGCGCACACAACTCCTCAAACTTTGCACAGAAAGTTCAAACCAGAACTGCTCTGACCGTGTTATCTAGACAACAAAGTGGCACAGGCAGGCAGTGAGCTGCACACTTTAATTGAAACAAATGACCATGGCAGAGAAATGAATTGAAATTCAGGTCTTTAATGAGAAGGGGCCCAGGGCTGTCCTTGCGAGTCTAGTAGCATTCAAACTGCTTAGGGATCTCTGATACACCGCCACAGAGTTCTAATAGAAAAGAAAACAAAATGGAGAAGCCGGCCTTTCAATATCTTGCAAACTCATCCCTGTGTCTCTATAGATATGTTGAACAGAGGGCTTATTTCAAGATTTCATTACACTTTTTAGAAGGGCATTTGAAAAGACCTTAGTCTTATGTGCTACACAGCGATACACACTGAATGACACAGAGTCCTTCTAGATGAAACCATTTAATTATAGTGTGACCTCTAGAAATTATGAGAGGACAGCAATGGATATTTCATTTTTCTATGATTAATCACCACCTAGAGCTATTCCCATATTTGATGGAGGCTGTTCCTCTGCAAGCTGAGGAGTATTCACAATGTATTGCCTTTCAAACACTTTATCTCTGCAGCTAGCGGTACTAAGGCTGTGTCAATTTCAAAAGTCTGTCTTTTACGCCATCAGTATTTCACTAGTATTACCTCCAACATTTTTGTTTTTTTAACGAATAAGTACATTTTTTTTTTTTTTTTATCTCTTCGTGTGTTTGCATCAGTTCAGCAAATAGGACTAGCCTGCAGAGTGAAATATGGTTGAGAGAAATGCCGTGCCCTGAATAATGATGGCACTCCTACCCACAACACACATTCACACCACTGGCTAGCACCCCTGATGGGCTGTTAGCTGTTATCCTTTTCGCTTCAACTCTGCTAAGGTTGATGGATTATGTGCAGATAATTGGTTGTTCCACAAATGATAACAGGAATGTTCAGGACTTGGAAAGAGTTTGTTTGTGGTGGACTAAATAACAGGTTAAATCACAACCGCTTATCAGTTTTATAGGATGATTTGAATATCCAAATACTGAATCCAAGGTGACCTACTGCAGAAATCTTGAGTTTTTATTCAGTGTTAACATTTGCTTTTTTTGTGATAAGTAGCTTTTGAGAAAAACACTTTTTTTTCTGCTCTGCTCTAGATCCATTGCTATGGTAACAGCTATGTTTATGTTTTCCCTGCCTTCGGCAAAAATGGAGTGGGATGGCACATGGGTGAGTATTAATGCACTCGCAGACCATGAGATGGAGGCAGTTTTTTTTTTTATTCTCTAAATTCCATATTGGTTTTAATGGAAGGAGCACTGAGCTCATCCATGCGAGTTACTAAGCCAAGCCCAACCACAGATCTTTCATCCGCACAAAGATTATTACATCATTCTCTGGGTTCAGCATATTTAGCAATTGTATTTTAACTCTTTGAGCGAAAATTCATTAGCAAAAAGTGGTTAGTTTTCCTCTTCCTTCTCTACACAGGAAAGTGAAAAGTTGTGCTAAGCTAACAAATGCCAAGACAGGAGTGACGTGTTGGGGCATTTCAATGGGTTGCTGCTAAAAGCATGGACCAGCTATAAGGAAACACACACATGCAATACACAGTATTATTATTATTATTATTATTATTATTATTATGTAAAGAATGACATACAAGATAAAGCAGGAAGTGCCAGCTGATTGCATAATATTGCACCAGTTGGGCCGTGATGTGTGTGGAAGTGTGGGGGGCAAAGGTCACCAGCAGGTAGGTTCCTGTTATAGCCAGGGTGCCACCTATTGAAGAAAGAGAGCAGAGAGTGATGAGGTTGTCGTGAAATGGTTTTTACTGTGTAAAACAGGTGGTGCAAGTGTACTACTCTTTGCAAACAGAGCTTCCACAGTGGTTCCCCTTTATAAATACAACATTCAAGCTATCTAATGTTTCCAATACGTGGCTGGTGTTGCTCCGACATGACAAAATGATAAACACAACTAGTAAAACTGCTGTTGGTTTATCCAGGAAACCACATGCAGAGCTGTGCGGTGCCGATATGGATTTCCAATCTAGCAGTTGTCATTGCCCTGATTGTGATGACTAACAGAACTGTGCCATTTGGTGCCAGAGTCTACAAATTGAGACAAGTAAAGAAACAAACTTTTCAGGAAACAAGATAATAGGCCAGGTCTGCTGAATAGAATGAGTTATTTGAAGTTCTAGTGAATAAAATGTTAATCTCAGCCAAAATGAAATGTGTAGCCACCTTAGCCACATAAGTTTTGTCCTCACTGACGTTATTGTGAGTTCAGTTTGACAAATCTAAAGTGAAGATTTGTGCTAGGTCCTTAAATCCTATGATCTCGACTGAGTGTTTGCTTACCAACAATGTCGGAGGCCCGCACCGTCTCCTTGAGGAAAACCACAGATATGATAGCGCTGGCTGAGAAATGAAAATACATTCCTGTTAGTTTTCCTGCCAATCAAAAGATTATGCAGTTTAGAATATAAAATATAATCTGACCTCAGCTACATCCCCTGATTATCATTGGTCTTCGGGCAACCCCCTTTCTGCTTTTATTTATTTTAAAATAAGTTAAAAAAAAAATTACAAGCCAGCCATTAAACTTGACTGATTACGGAGTTGGTAAGAATAACAATTACATCAGTAGTGTTGCAGACTGCTGACTATAAACATATACTATAATTGGATGAGGAGTGATTTGGTTTTACCAAGAAGCATGCAAACCAGAATTTATAAGAATTTCATTTTAATTAATGTATGAAAAAAAAATGTACATGATATTTTGTTGAGATGCACCAACAGTCACAGTGCACACAATGTTATAACCACATAAATAGATATGTTCACACCTGATACTCACACAAGGCTTGACATGTTTATATTGATTAGTGTGATAGAATCTGTCAGCGCAGCACATAAATGGAAGTCGTTAGAACTTCAAGCATCAAATTACAGCATGATGCTATGCCACGCCGCTTTTTTTCACGAACCCATTTATCAATATAAAAATGGTGACATGGAAAAGTAATCAGTTTCACATGAGCTACATCTCAGATTAGTCTTCTTAATGTTTTCCCAGAGCACACGCTGAGCCAAGAAAGATGGATAAAAAAAAAGAAAAAAATACTGCATTTGGCTGTCACAGAGACAAACCGTGGGACAGGTAGATATGCATGCAGACACACTGAGACGATAATAAACGGAAGATACTTAGATGGATGGCCACACAGGCAGAATAAGTGCCTGACACAAAAAAAACAAACTTGCAGTAGATAGACCGACAGGGAGGTAGGTCAGTTTACATAACAGTCTGAGGTCTCCAATACGCAACAACTGAGTAGCAAATTTTTTGGAATTTATTTTTGGGGAGTGAAGCTAATATGTTTGGACTCAACTGAGGTGAGCCACTACCTGCCTGCCAGCAAGACAGACAGATGGGCATACAGGTCAGGGCACTCAGAGACAAGAGACAGACTGATTGAATGGGGGGGGGGGGGGGGGGGAGAAAGAAAGAAAAGAAAAAGAAGTGCAGGAAAATACTGACAAACACTCAGACAGGTGGTGTGAGTTTGTGTACACGCTCTGCCACCATCATATGGAGCTGGAGAAGGGAAGCTGCAGAGCATAAACAACTCAATGACAGGCATGGGATTATTGTGGGGTGGTGGCATGACAGACAGGTTGTCAGCATGTTCAAAACACATTTGTAAAAATAAAACTACTGCTCTGCACAGTGTTATAAATGTTATTAAAATGACAGTTGCTTTCAGGTAGAACTAATAAAGCCAAGCCATTCAAAGCCTTCGTATAAAAAAAACGTATGGCTCTAAAAATGGCTGTAAGAATACACAGAAAATGATGCTGACAGTGTCAAGATGACACTAAAAAGGGCGTGCACGATGTGGCAGGGGACATTACTGTCAAATTGGAAGTTTAGAAAGACTCTCGTTGGTATTCTGATGAAACAGTCAGTTGTTAAATATTTCATACTGTGAGGATGTTCGCATACACATTTAGGACTCCTTCGTTGCCTCTGGGACCAGCTGGATCCAACAAGTAACCATAGCAACTCCATACAAGTGAGATTCACACGGCTTGATAAAATGAAAAATGTGGCAACGGGAACCTCTGGGGTACACACTTCTATCACTGCCCCTGTGTGTTTATGGAGGTGCGTGCGCATCAGATCAGTGCTGCCCGCTACATGCTCCTCTCCGATGGACAATAATGGGCAGCAGTGAGAAAACAGAGCACGTCAAACAATCTGCCACCACATGGTTTTGACAGATGAAAGCAGAGAAAGTTTGTCATCTCCCAGAGAAGCTCGAATGTAACGGTTACCATTTTCCACATATTGTATGTTCACAACATCAAAAATGAGACCGTAGATGAATGTTGTCATTAGGATCATGTACAGGAGTTTTGTAATGTACAGTTCTAGTTCTGAGTTGGAATTGCAAACAAAACTTTGTGAAATCCGACTTTTAACATCTTTCAATCAAAAAAAAAAATCAAAAAACAGAGTTACAGGAAATTAGTAAATCTGACCACACTGTGCTAAACATCTTGAGCCAATGGCACCATGCAGCAGGTCTGACAGCTGCAAAGTATCTGTTTATGACAACACCCCACCAGCCTCCCTCCCCTTTTGCATGTGTTGATATTGTAACAGGGTGAGCTGATGTGCCACGCAGCAGCATTCGGGTTGATGTCATTCCTAAAAGAGACCAGCGAGCTCTGTGGACGGGAAGAGTAGTAATTGCTCTCCATGGAGCATCGGAGTGACAGTGTGACATGCAGGGACAAGCGGATGACAGCAGCATCATCAGCTCCCCTGATCCAGTCCTTTCCCCCCTCTGCTCCTGCTTTCCACTCTGCGGATGTGCCTGTTGTCATATTCCATTCATACTCAGTTTTTCCTCTCTTCCACTTACCCATGCACTTGCTTCCCTCCTGTTTCCTCATCCTTGGCCTCCTGCTGTCTGCTCCCCAGCCCACCCCTCACTCCCTGAGAGCTTACACACAGCTCTTGGGAAACAGGCACAACAGCACCACGGGAGGGCTGCGTGTGCTCCAGCTCTGGACAACAGAAACAGCTAGACCTGGGTGTTTTTTCCATGCCGCTACAGTTATGCAAGCATTTTTGTGCATTTGCGTGTGCGTTTTCTCATTTGCGTACACAGTGTGAGTCAGCGTGAGGTGAGAGGTGGAGTCACAGTGACAGGCAGCACCCTGCACACTCTCCCCTCAGCTCCACTTATTAGCTGTGTGGAGGACAGAGCGTGTCACAGTTGTAGTCATCTCCTTCTCCTTTACCTTCCTTTTACCTCTTCATCTCCAGCTTCATTAAATGTTCAGGAGTCTTCTTTAGGACCCCCTTCAGCTACATACACTTACTGCACACTCCAATGCAGCACAAGTGTCTAGCAATCATTCTTTTTATAAGGACAATAATGATGGTAAAATGTAAATGAGAACATTCATTGTTAATACTTGTAGCCGTGAGGAGTGAGCATAATGTCAGTTTCACATGCTGGTTACCGCACAGGGGAACAAAATCCTGGGGTCCTGCTATTGTGGTTGGAAGCATTTTACAAAGTAATTGCTCAGTGAAGCAAGAACAACACCACTCAATGAACAGGAGGTGAAGCATTTTAAACAAGATTTGTGCTTTTGCTTCGTACTCTATTCAAACCATTCATCCATTTGCATTGTGACTATAGGAAAATCATTTGAAGTGTTGGGGTAATAGCTGTCATTAATAACTGTGACTCGCCACCACCTCCAGCGTAGTTAGTGATGAGTGGCAGGAGGTAAAACGTGAACCTGCCCAATATTTAACCTGTGTTTAGAGTGTTTGCACTGAGCAGCTGCCAGTTGTAGCAACCAGACAGGCTTTGTTTTGATTGGCTAATGAATTCAGCTTTGACCGTGACAGCTTTAGTCCACTTAGTGGGCTGTAAAAATGCTTTTTATTTTTTAGGATCATTTCTAGAGGGGGCTGTGCTATTTTCATTGTCAGGATTAACTGCTCTTTCCAGAACTAAACTTGAATAGAAATGTACTTTCTGCTTCTGGGCCCAAGTGAAAGTAAAAACTAGGAATTGGAAGAGTGGACAAAAATATTACTACTAATACTTCTCTTAAGGCGTTGCTGTGCTGTCAGATTTGTTACATTTATTCTCGAAGCAACATGTGGAAATTTCCTTTCAAAGCACGTTTCTGTGTGAGACTCTTCTGAATGAGGTGAAGACCTTTCAGCATCGCCACTGCAGCTTCTGTAGATGTGCAGTTGTGACACACATCTAGTAGTGCTAATAACACTACTAGATACAAAACTACAATAGTGCAATTTATTTTCATGATTTTAAAATAATTCAAATAATTCTTTCCATCTATAAAACAAAGAGATGCACTTATACATCAAAGAGAGGGAGAAAGAAGAATTACAGAAGAACAGAGCCACGGTTGCTGTTTCAAGCTTCCAGTTTTAGAGGTTATTACCGCTTGTGCCAGCTAAGATCAGCTGTATATATATATAGAGAGATTGGACATTAAAACATGAACAACTGCAACTGTATATTTCACCTTTTCACCCTGAATAGCTCTTTGGGTGCTTTGGTTGTTGGTTTTGACGCAGATTTGAGATTGTGGTCATGAAGTCTGTAAATCTAAAATTTTTGGACTCTGCACATAAAAGTAGACTCCGGTTCAGGATTGCCTATGTATTCAAGATTACAACACGGTACATGAGTGTGTTGCTGTATACATTAGTGCTTTTGGATATTAGTGGTTAGGAGCTTTAGTAATATGGAGTATTTCTGCAAACTTAAATAATATCCTCATGATTTCTGATAGATCTTTTATAGAATTCTGGTATTTAATTATAACTATTGAGACTTTACAGAAATATCAAGGCTAAATGTGGATAAATCTGCCATTTACTGTAAAAATTGTGAAAGTTATAAAGGGAAACTTAAATTTGTAACAATGCTAACAGTACCTTGCAAAAGTATTTATCCCCTTTTTACTTTTTAATGTTTTTTCACATTACAACCACAAATGTAAATGTATTTTATAGGGATTTTAGTTGATATACAAACACAAATTAGCACATAATTGTGAAGTGAAAGGAAAATGATAAAAGGTTTTCAAACTTATTTACAAATAAATATCTGAAAAGTGTGGTGTGTGTTCTATACAGCCCTCTTTACTCTGATACCACCAACTAGAATCCAATGGAACCAATTGTCTTCAGAAGTCACCTATTTAGTAATAGAGTCCACGTGTGTGTAATTTAATCTCAGTATAAATACAGCTGCTGTGCGAAGCCCTCGGAGGTTTGTTATAGAACATTAGTGAACAAATAGCATCATGAAGTCCAGGGGACACACCAGACAGGTCAGGGATAAAGTTGTGGAGAAGTTTAAAGCAGGAAGAAGAAGTCCTGTTTGCAGTTTCTGACAAGCCATGTGGGGGACACAGCAAATGTGGAAGGAGGTGCTCTGGTCAGATGAGACCAAAATGGAACCTTTTGGCCTAAATGCAAAATGCTGTGTGTGACTAAAACCTAACACTGCTCATCACCCTGAACACACCGTCCCCACCGTGAAACGCGGTGGTGGCAGCATCATGTTGCGGGGATGCTTTTCTTCAGCAGGAACAGGGAAGGTGGTGGGAGTAGATGGTAAGATGGATTGAGCCAAATACAGGACAACCTAAGAAGAAAAGCTGTTAGAATCTGCAAAAGACGAGACTGGGGCGGAGGTTCAGCCAGAGCTACAATGGAATGGTTTAGATGAAAGCATATTCATGTGTTATTGGGCCCATTCAAAGTCCAGACCCAAATGCAATTTTGAATCTGATGCAAGACTTGAAAATCGCTGTTCACAGATGCTCTCCATCTGATCTGACTGAGATTGAGCTATTTTACAAAGAAGAATAGTCAAAAACTGGTAGAGACATTTTCCTTTCACTTCACAATTATGTACCACTTTGTGTTGGCCAACCAAATAAAAACTCAATAAAATACATTTACATTTGTGTAAATATATTAACATGACAAAATGAGGAAACTTGACTGGTGTGAAAACCTTTGCAAGGCACTTTCTGTTCTTTATTTGAGTTATAATTTCTAATAAAACACCATGTTACTCGTTTCCTGAGACTTAGTTTTTAAATCTTAAAATGTTTAGTATTTATACTGTTTTAGCTCCTATTCCTACGTGCTTTTGCACAAGAATGACGTTTTTGCAGATATCACATTCCAAAGTAAAAGCTATCAGTACATGAAGTAAGAGCTTGGCCAGAAAAGGCCTATTTATAAAAGGACCAGAAGAAAAACAGCCCACATCACATGGCAACACTGCCTGTTGCTCCCTGAGGAAACAACCTTTCCTCTAGCCTTCATGCATAGATAATGTATGAGTGGAAAAAAAGATTGCACTCACCTATGACAGACACACAGCCCAGTGGGGCTATGAGCGAGGCTGGGGCAAAGCCGTAGGCAGCAAAATTCCCCAGTTCCCCAACACCCATGAGAACCACACCGCACCACCACATCAGGGAAGTGTAGTATGGCTTGGAGCCACGCTGAGCCTGACGAACATGTGCGTATTTCTGTCAGAAAGAGAGGTTACAGGAGCCTGAGGCATCACTCAGATTAAGTGGATCCAATAACTGGAGAGCTGCCTAAGACAAACTCAGACATAGTGGACACAGATATTAATAGCTTGTACAGCCAAATTCACAGGGCTTGGGAATTAAAAAGGCTTTACAGTGGCTGTTGCAATCCAAACGAACAAAACCCTCTGTGCTAATTAGCATCTCATCTCAGGACAAGCATGACACCAATTAAGTAAATCAATGAGGTGGGAAGCTGTACAAGGCAAATGCAAATGTTTTCTTGTCTCAGAGTTAACTCTGTCTAATAAATAATGGTTATCAGCTTTTTCCAGCACTTTTTTATGGATTCACAGGGCTTGAGAAATAAAATGCTAAAGATTATAGTGACTTACTGCAAAACAGTGGTTGCATTATAAAATTATGTGATATTAATTGGGTGAATTGTGGAATCGCACAGTAATTAAAAAAAAAAAAAAAAAAAAAAGTCACAGAAATTACTTCAGTCATTTGAAACCACAGTTTCTGAAGCCTCTATGTCTGGTAAATACTAGAGGGTGTAGTTAATGAATTACAAGCAGACGCTTTAATTGACTTGCAGCAACTACTGCAAAACACTAACACTTGAAATTTTGCTGATAAAACACCAGAAGTGCATTATAAATTATATCAGAGCAACTGGTATTAGAGTTGGGTCCAGACACAAACTTGCAAAAGCATTTTTGTTTGAGCACATAATTTAGCAAACACATTGTTAATCAGTGTTAAACTTAATTATATTTCTGATGTTGAAACATTAGATTCTTTTAATTTTAGTTCAAGTTGTCTTTATTAGAACGGCAAGCACATTTCTGCAGCCTACTGTGAAGACGTCAGCAGATGACACATTCACTAAAACCATAATGAACAAATACAGGGTTTTTTTAAAAGGGAGAACAAACTGCCAGGAGAAAGGCAGCAAAGCAGATCAAATGGGTCCTTACAGGCGTTAAGTGCCTGCTGTGTGCCGAGTTTCTGTCGTGCAGCTGGATTCAAGCGTTTCCTACCTGTATGTTGAGTGAAATGCTGATGAGGACATTCCCACATATAGAGATGATGATTCCCAAGAGATAGGTCTGTGAAAACAAACAGTAAACAGAGCGAGGATTAGGTGATGCTCTACTTGTCACACAGCAGTTATAAACAACCCATAATACTCCCTGAAAGTCTTCCCTCCAGCTGTCGCATCTGTTATTTCCATGACAACAGCAGAAAGTATTGTTCCATTTGCTGTAAGGGTGTGTGTGTGTGTTTGTGTACAAGTGGGCACATTAGGATATTGTGGACATTTTGATTGGTCCTCACAACCTCACAGAGCTGTGTGATGGTTTTGGGGATCAGACAGAATAAGGTTCATGTTAGTCTTCGGATTAGGTTTTCATCAACTTAACATTTAGTTGTTAAATTGAGGTTAGGCTACGGGGGCTAGGGATTGCATTTTTTTTAAGGGGATCTGATTATCAAACTCTCACTTCTCACACACTCACATGCAATAACACACAACAAGAACAAACGCTTCTTAACTCTCCCACAGTACATGACCCCTCACAAGGTAGTGGATGCAGGTTGGTTCACACAAGCATGATGCATATGCAATGTTTTGGTAACAGAATTAGATCCTGTGCTGTTGGTGGATGTTAGTATCATGGAAAAGGGTCTCTGCAGCAAATATTCACAAGACCAAAAGCTAATGCTTAGTTTGTGACTCGCACTATTTAAGGCTGTACAAAGGTACAATGTGGGAACCTGTTCACAATGAAAACAGTAAAAAGCCAGGCTTTAGCAAAAACATTGTAACATACACCATCTTAGTTTAGTGTTAGAGTGTTCATCTGCACAATAGATGACATAGGTGGCAGGTAAAATGTTTGCCATTTTCACTTGAGGTTTTTTGTGCTAAAGAAATTGAGGCTTTTGAAAGTTAAAGCATGTCCAATGCCACCAGGGCTACAACCTCAGAAGACCATGAACATAAGTATTCATTTTTATGGTATTCCACCCAATGGCTGACCAAATGCAAAGCTCTATAAGCAACTTATATCATCCCACTTTTGAAAATGGGGCCTTCACAAGGTCATGAGTTGCTTCTGATACCGGGAAAGAAATATTATGGACATCTTTCTGTAGCCAACTCTCAGCAGGACTGCATAGGTAACGTTAGGAAATAACAGGATCTACTTGCTTTAAGTGTTTCAAGAATATGCCAGGCTGCTTTCCCCTTACTGCCAAGAGAAAATTTAATTTTAGGTCATAAACATACCGAAGGCTGTGGGCAGAAAAACTTTACAAAGACATGAAAGCACACATTGGGGGTGGAATGTGAGTGATGAAAACCTAAAGAAAGAAACTCAATCGCTGTAAAACAAGTAAAAGGCAAGTGAGTTTATCCATTGAAAGAGCCTAATAAGAGCGAGATGGAGGGTGGTGAGAAAGACAAATGGAGCACACAGTGATGGGAGGTAAAACTAAGAGATAAGAGGCAAAGTAGGGGAGAGAAGTGAGTCAGAGGAAGGAAGAGACAGAGAGAGAGTATTTCAAGAATGAAAAGAGGACAAAGCAACGAGTACAGCCCATCAACGTAGGTTCAGAGGTTCATTATACATGATAAGACAGGCTGTGGGTTATTGTCAACATTATCCCTCTGATATAGCTGGCTGAGATAACAGCACTGTGTTCAAATGATACCAGAATGAATGAAGTGTAAATTAATTCCTCTGGACTCCAAACACAACATCTGATCACCATCACACGATCCAGCGGCCGTCTATTGCTCTGTCAGAGCACATTATAACACATCATCACTGAAAATATCAAGGAACATCTCTACTCAACACAGAGGGAGTAAAGCTTTCATTAAAGCCTACTCTAAACTAAAGCCCATCCTCTGGACAAGAAAAGCTGCCATAGCCCTCACCCTTTCTGTCAGCCTCAGAAACTACAGTGCACAGAAGGCAATGATGATGGCAGTGCACACGCTTCTACAGAGCACAGTTTAATAACCGTTTGTTTAATGAGAACAGCAGCAGCAAGGTTTTCATCTGTTTTATCGCACACAGCAAAATACGCGACTGGAACCGAACTCTAAACATCTGAAATCACAGCTCCAAAGCTCCAGACTTAAAATCAGAGTGATGCAAATATTGTAAGTATTTTCTTACTTTAGACATGCAGATTGTAAAACGATCCTGTCTAATACACTTTGGTGGCTCTTAAGTGCTCAAACAAACCTGTATTTTCTATTTTTTTTTTTTTACTGAGGCCTGCCAAGCATGACACATCAGGACAGCAACATTTACACTAGCTCACGTTCCTAGATCAACTAAAGCAGTATTTGCAGTATTTGCACTCATAGGTCTACGTGTAATATTTGTGAAACCCAATATCAATTTATACTGCAACAGTATTAATGTACTGCACAACTGTATTCGCTTCAATATAGTCAGTTTAATAGCAAACAACAGAGATGCAAGAAAAACAAAGTGGATTGAACAATATTGTCTAAAATAATATGACAATGCATTTTATGTTTGGACATTTCAATCAGCAGCATGTTCACAATAGCAATAACAACATGCTGATATTAAGACTGTACAGTGTTTACAATGTTCATGTTGTTTGATCTGTGAATGTGTACACATATTTTTATGGAAAGTCGTCTCATATAGATATTTCACTCCAAACTACAAAACTTTCAATTTCACTGTGGCACAATAGAGCACAGAGCATAGGAGCATCACCAAAATCAACAGGCTTCAAACTTCTTAGGACTACAGTTGTCTGTAAAAAATGTCTTTTCAGTCCATCGGGAGTTCGCAATAGCTGAGATATCACTGTGGACGTGAAGAGGCAAAGCCACAGTGCTGTAGCTGCTGTATGTGAAAACAGCGAAAGCACAAAAAAAAAAACCTACAATAAAAAATTTGATGTGTTTACGTACGTGGTGTTACATGTAACTTTAAATAAAACCCAAGGTGTTTAGCCTCTAGTATTGTGACAAGCCTCACATTTCCCTCAAATCTGAGAAAATAAAATGTCAACAATGATGATGATACCAATAGAAATGATATACAATAAAGGTTAACTAAGTTTTCTACATTTCACCTGTGAATGTTGGACGATACAGTTTACCTATGTACAACTAAAACCTATTTTAATTCCTTTTTATTACACTTACAAAAAATAAGATTTGGTCTCAAAGTGAAAACAGATCTCTACAAAGTAAAACAGTAAATAATTAAATGCATAAATGATTCAGCTGCTTTAAAGTACAGTAACTCACCTAAATTGTCACTGCCGCAGCCATTTTGGTCTGTTCACACAGTTAGTTAAATGAAGCAGAATAAATACATTTGTATCTGGAATGTTCCGTGACAAAAAAAAGACAAAAGAACGTAGCAAGCAAAAAGATTTTTGAAAAACAATAACTGAAGTCGGGGGATGGTGACTGACTTCCCCTGACTTTTGCTTTTCAATATTCTATACATACAGTCCAATACTCTTTTCTATTTCACAGTCTGCCTCTATCTGGTCTTCACCTTGACACAAAGTCCTGTGAATCCACAGACTTATTAAGGATGATAGCACACTAGACGAAAACAGAATTCTGGCTCTTATGGGAGTTTGTCTGTAGTGTATTAGAAGCAAACGGGATTTAGGATGTGGTCAGGAGCAGATGGGTGGCTCAATGGTCAGGTTCCTTTCAGATTCCTAATGAGCTTATTAGTGGTCAGGTGTGAAATAAAATCCTCCTGGAGCATAAATCTGGGACCTTAATCAACTTTGTTCAGACTGAAGGAGCTACTTGGATGAGCAGTGAAACATTTCGTACTAAAAAGAATAAAGTTCAGTTTCCATGACTCAATTTATAGATCAAGGTAAAAAGTGTGTTTTGGTGTTGGGGTGTGTGTGTGTGTGTAGTGATAGACTCCATCCTCAAAACGAAGCAGACAGACAGAGAGCGAGCGAGTGTGGTGGGCTGATTTTGTAAGCGATGGCTGCTGCTCTGGTGGTAATTCGTGATGAGAAAGACGGCGTCATCCTTCAGGCCAGCTTTGCTCTGTTCACTAAAACGAGGTCAATAACCTCATGAAGCTGTACAGGAAAGAGTGTAAGTGGTCCACTGCTTCGCTGCTGCTGCTAACCAAGCCCAGAGGGAGGCTGCTGGTTAAAACCGAAAGAGACCAGAGGGCAGAGTGAGGTGCTTGACTGTGTGTGTGTGTGTGTGTGTGTGTGTGTGTGTGTGTGTGTGCGCACGCTCATGTGTGTTAGAGAGAGATGCACTGAGATAAATGTACAGTCTGAGGATAGTTTATTTCACAGACTTCCTACAGGAGATGTAGCCATTTTAAGTGTGGGGAGAATTTCATCTCACCTTTTATTGGATTAGCTCACGTCAGATCAGGCCTGCCAGGAAGGGAATATAATCTAATTACTGGAAATTGTTCCATTGTTTGTTTGTTTCTTGTCTTGCATACAGGTGGCCACAGCAGGAGTCAAGCTCCTTTCCCATACAACAGCAGCATAATGCTCTACCCACCGAGGAAGACACATCCACTCAAGAGACTGTGAGAGAAAGGAAATGAGACAGAGAGAGCAAGAGAGAGAGTTTACCTGTCACAGGAAGAGCAAACAAAGCGGTGGAGTCAGGCGAGGTCGGTACACTGGGAGTGTCTTTGGCATGTTGGCTTACTTAGCAAACATTACACACTACTAAGATTACGTAAAGGGAAAGCGAGACCTCACAAACTGCCCCACGTTGCACTGTACCGCGTCCCCCACAAGGCAGCATGATGTTATCCAATTTAACTGGCAATTTAGTAGCAAACAGTACACAGGCTCTGGGTTTGGGAGTTAGTATTGATCCTTGATCTCTCTCAGGATTCGGATTAAATCAAATGAAATGGCTTCACATTAGGAGAAAAAGACTTTCACTAACTGCCAGTTTCTGAGAGACCCCCCACTATACAATTTTACACATGCAGCTGCTGCAGATTCTTCAGAACCAGCAAAGTTACTGTGAGAATCTGAGAGGGTATTTGGATTCTTTAAACATTGATTGTGAACTAGGCGGCAGGAGTCAAACTGCAGCAGTCGCTTGACTTTGAATATCACTATCGACAAATGCAAAAGCCAGCACAGACACACTCACCATCAAGTCAAAATCAACTGTCAAATATTGTTTTGTCTTGTAGTTCTCTAGATACTGATTTTTTTAAAAGGTACGCACCAACAGAAATGATGATAGAAGACTCTACTTGATTGTCATGAACCTGAACACACAATTTGCATTCTTACTGTGAAGTTAAACCGGAAAACCTTCACGACATACTTTTAAGGGCATGTATCACCCTGATTAAAGGCACATGCTAAACTCTTCTTGCAACCAATTCTTCTTACGTGTGTACTTGAACAAAGCAAACTTTAATCACTGGATTAGAACAGAACGCCAAAACATTCAGCTCAGTGCATGTTTAGCAGCTATGGCCTGTCGGAGTCACCTGCCTGAATCTCAACTACAGCGTGAGTGGCAGAAGCTGAATGGAGCAGAGAGCTCACTGGGAGACTGACAGCACTGATTCTCCTCCCTCTCCTCGCCGGGACATCAACCCACAGACGGAAAGACAGACAGCACAGTCCATTGTGTCCACTGACAATGGGGATGTGTCTCTCTCTGACATGGGCTGACCTCAGGAAGAAACACTGGAGTTTCTGCTCAGAGATGGTGGGTACAGAAGACACATGGGTGTAAGGATTGTCAGCTTAGAGGATGAAGACAGACAGGGGGGGATGGGGGGCCACATACAGCATGTAAGGACTATTTAAAGTGACAGTTATGTTACTATGCATGAAATAATGTTGACTATTTCTACCAGTGGATTTCAGCAGTGAGAACATTCCTGCAAAGTCAGTGCACCGAATCAATCTCTCTGTGCTCACATGTTACCTCAAACTAAATGTGATTTAAACGTTTTGTCTTGTGGACAGGACATAACCACCAACGAGCTGCTTTCATGTCCTGGATACTCGGAATAAATTACCTGCATTTACATGCCAATAGTGTTTACTGCCAGTCAAACCGACTGCCCAACATCCAAAGCTTGCTGTTCGCAGGAAATACAGTATATAAAATGTAAACTCAGCACAGTTTTCAGGCCAAGCTGGTTGTTATTTTTATCTTAACAGTCTCCCACATCCACCTCCTTCACTTCCTATGGAAACTGGCAATGCGGTGTTATGGTACAATAGCTGTTCTGGTGAATTCTGCATGAAACTGTGAGCTACAGTGTATTGAGGCTGAACTATAGACCACACAGAAGTCTACATCAGTGAGCTTTAGGCTGTAGATTAGTAAATACTAGATTTTGAAATTTTTTACTTTAAAATTCTCCTGACTATATTTGCCTGAGAGATTTTGCACTGTACTCAAAAACACATAATAAAATACATAGCACTTTCAATAATTCAGCTCGTGGATCCCAACATTTTTGGACTACCACCCCGTTTCCCCAAAAAAGTAGATAAACTATGTAAAACATAAATGAAAATAAAAGCAATGAACTTGCAATTCGCTTACAACCTAGTATTATCTTTATATGTGATTGGCTCAGGAACACTTCTAAAAACCGGTGTCGGGTATCATAGTTTGTTACTCCACCCACAAGGATATTTTTACTAAGAGGCTACCGGTTTGTTAGGAAAGTCCTGATCACACATTCACACCTGGAAGCCTCCCATCACAAGCGCAGTCTGACCTCCTAACCACTGTGCACATTCGCTGGAGCCGTTGGGGATAAGCATCTTGTCCACTGTTGTTGTGTGTTGATGAGGGAGGGGGCTGCTGAGTGCTGCTTTTTCACTTGACCCACTCAGGTGTCATCCTGCTAATCTGGGGACTGAAGTAGGCTCACTTCTCTTCTCTAAGCTTTACACCACCACTGTCTAAAGGTCAGATAAACCACTTGAAAATAGCTGTGTCAGACTGAGGCCCCTTCTTATGCCCCATATGAGTCACTGACAGTCACTAACTATGATGCATTTGCTAGTGAATTTCACAAATCGCTCAAGTTTGTAATCACAGAACAGTTTTTTTCTTCTGAACATAATAATCACCAAATGACCCCTCAGACTTAAATTGTGACCAATGGGTTGGAACAACTGGACTAAAATGCTTCAAATCTGTTCATGCATAATGGCTTTGTTTTATGACACTTTAAATATATTTTGCTGATAGTATTTCAATTTTAATAAGAATTTTAATACACTGCTTTTTTTGTTGCATTGTTTTTTTATAATTTCAACTACTGACTTTAAAACGTAATGTTTTCATTGTTAGTTTGACCCTTAACCTCCATATTGGTTTAGGCAACAGATGCGATAAACTCTTGAAGTATGGGGCCGTCCTGTAACATCCACATTTGTAGTCACAGTAAAGCACTTTCACCCCTGGAAGGCAGTGAAATGTAAGATAGACACATATTGTCCCCTTGGATGTTCTCTGGGATGGTGGGTAGCTATGGACACAGAGGGAGCTGGGACCATTAGCCAGTTGTTCAGGACTCTTACAGTAGATCTATTCTCTCACAGCCCACCCATGAGCCATTACTCATTACTCATGCCTCTCACTCCTTCTCTGTTCCCTCTCTGTCTCCCTCTCTGTCTGTCCCCCACTGGTAATGTCACACAGAAGAAACATGGCAGGAAGAGAGAAACGCACTGACAGGGGGAGACGAACATGAGGACAATGTGTGTGTGAATAAGAGCAGGAGGGCAAAGGACCAACACACACCACAAAATGTTAGTAAATGCACACACACACACAGCGGAACAGACATTGCACACCCTCTGCACACTTAATGCGCAGCATCAGAGTCCACTTCACCAAGTTAAAAGTTCAAAAGAAAGAATAAAAGCCTTTCAACACAATGATTTAGTCATCATCACTTTAGGAAATAGTTCTGACAGGTGCCAACACCGATAGATCTCTGTGCTGTCGGGGCTTCCTCATCCACACTGAGTGCTCATTACCTAAAGAGCTTTAGAGGCTGGGGGTTACATTTTGACTTCCAACATCTTTTTTTTTTTTTTTTTAGAGAGTCTTCCTAAATCTCCTCTTGAGCATTAATGGGGAACTTCCTGTGACAAATGGAGTTTAGAGAGGAAAGTTCCTGCAAGTTATAAAAGAGGAGAAACTTTTATTTTTAATGCTTAAAGATGCATTATATTCCAAACAGTTTGGCCTGAATGTTACAGACCTTTAACCACATCTATTTACATCTAAAATAGGGGGATGAACTAATTATGGTCAAAGGCTTCGACAAGAATAAGCACTGATCTTTCTCAGCCTGCTAATACATTAACTATATCGCGTTATATCAATGAGAAAATACTAACTCCGGTCATTTCGTGACTTAATCGAAAGCTAAACAAACTTACCCGGAATGGATTTTCCAGGATCTCAGCCCTGTGCGGCTGAGCAACGGTGATATGCGGAGCTGCGTGTGGAAAACTTGAATTCGTCATGTTTTCCTTATGGTGTACTATGACAGTATTATGCTACTTGTTTAAAATTCCCACTCTTTTCGCATATTTGTCCGACGTTTTTCGCTTCACCCCATCCTATGCAGCCCACGTCCCTGACGTCTGAGTGGAAAAGTTCCTCAAGCGGATCCGGAGTTTGTGGTGACTTCAAGTGGAGTCGGGAAATCGAGTCTTTCAACGTGCGTCCTAATTTGTATGGTGGGATATTGGGAAAACGCCGATTACAGTTGAGTGAAGAAAATGTGACTGCTGCCCTGTGATGGAAAATATTTTTACTCAACTGCTTTCTAACATACGTCCCAGGATCAAAAGATGTACGACATTACAAGGTGCACTTTAAGGCAGCGTGTGTGAGAACAGGTGTGCACGTCAAATAAAAAACAGAGCTCCAGCGGTGCAGACATAAGCCCACAGGTGCAGGTGTAATGAACTAAACGATTGTTTTGATGCAACATCTCGCAGATTAATGAAGACAGCAGAGTAGAAACGAATGTTACACGCATCAACTTAAGGTAATAAGGATCACATTCCTCCATGTTGTGCTTCCTACTTGTGAATTCGGTTATGAGGTTGGCTGAAGCGCCCACACGGCCAGGAGATCTATACTGTGTTGCGTTGAAATGGAAATTCAATTTCAAAGCTCCTGTGTCTTTGGTTCATAAGCTAGACTCAGCTTTGACAATGCCATTTTATCCAGAAGAAAGTGCCTGATTTTCTAAGTTTGTATCATTTAGTCAAACCATTTTTAGTAAGTGTGTGCGTGTGTGTCGATCATGCCACACACACACACACACTTTAATGCTCCATATGATGTTACACAAGTTGCCACCTGCTGGGCAAATTCATAATGGCAGAGATGTCTGACTGACAGTCTCTCAGCTGATATAAAAGAGTCACATGATGTTCAACTGATTAGAGTCATTCTCACCTTCAGGCAACAGGTGTTTCATGTTTAGAAATGTGCAAATTTAGTTCCATCTGCTCATCATTATCATAGCTTTTTTTTTTCTTTTTAAAGCTCATCAGCAGCTGAAAGAAGGAGAAAAACGGATCATCATAATAAGCAATGACAAACAAAGACGGCCACATCAGAAGGACATGTGATCTTGATTCAGCGTGGGCCCAGCTGTGTATGTCCCCCCCGTCAAAGGGATGAAGTGAGATACATTGTTGTGTTGTCTTTTATGGGATCTCACTGATCCAGCTTCCTTCCCGTGAATAGATGAATAATGAATGCTTATTTGCTCTGGTGTGCTCAACATAAACAAAATGATCTTGTGCAGATGGGACTACTGTCCTCATTCAAACATAAAAAGCCTGTTCTGACACACACTTAACAAACACACACACTGCAATAAGGGCTACGCCTACATTTGTATTATTGCCACATACAGTAATTACATTTTATATTCTAAAGCAAATAGCACAGGGATCTACATATATGTATATGCAGATTAAACAGAGTAAATGTATATTCAACAGATTTAAGACTAGAAATCTCTCAAAGTTGATGATATGTCAAATCTTTAGTTGGGTTGTGAATGAATATGAGCAGCTGTGGTTTAGTCGGTAGAGCAGGTGTCCACAAACCCCAGGGTCAATGGTTTGATTCCTGCTTCATCATGGCTTCATTTTGAAGTGTCTGTGGATAAGTAGTGTCATGGCATATGTGCAGGTGTCCAGAATCCCCCATGGATCAATAAAATATATATTTGTGCAGTACAAACAAAACTAAAACAGTTTTAAATGAGCGATTAGACTGCCCATACCAGACACTGACATACAGGCACTTGTTCAGAATGTTGAGTCCCGATTCCAACCAGCGGCTCTGTGGAAAATGGCATAAAAAAAGTGCAGTGTAATTTAACCTGTATCTTGTTTATTCAAAGATTGTAGTTACAATTACCGTTTGCATTACTGTATGTTGTCTTTGAAATCATATACTGTTAGCGTGCTGGCTCTTTAAGTGTGATTTTATTTTTTTTCTTTTATACATCTCCACACAGGTCTCCCCCCATTGGTGAATACTCAGGACTGACCATTGAAACAGTACCCTCTATTGTGGCCTGGACACAATCCAGTAAATACTAGTTCACAAGCCAAACGAACTGCAGGCTTGAATAACTGGTTCAGTTGTGGAACGTAGTCCATTTAAGTACAGATACTTGTATTTTTAATTTTTTACTAATAGTTTACCATTTATTATGTCTGGAATGTCTCTTAAAATTAAGTTAAAAAACATTTAAATCATCTTCCAAATGTACCCTTCTATTTTGAGCATGTGCCCCAGTCTGACTCCCCCCCCCCACTAAAAACTTCTAGATCTGATGCTGCATGTGCCTTTTTTCTGAGAGTCATGCCCCATCAGTGGGCCAGGGGAAAAAGCGCAATCTTCTGTAGCACGCTACTGTTGGGCCAAAAACCCCTTCCTAGCTCCTCTCCATTCAGGGGTGCAGCATCTAGATAAACAACGCTAATTCGGGTTGAAAAGATGAAGGTGAAAATAGAGGTCGACAATGTGTCAGTGCTAGAAACAGTTTCATTATCAGAAGGTAAGAACAGCCAGTCAAAGCATGATTTTATGTGTTAACAATGACCTGAGAAATTGAAGGACACAGTGGTCCAGCTGTCACAGCTGGCTGTGATGAAGCAGAAGCACAGAATCAAACAGCAAGAAGCCAAACAGCCATGAAATACAGTAGTTCCTTCTGTGGGCAGACTCTACCTTTAGCACATGATCTGATCGTTCCAACTAATGTCATGCAGCTGCCTCTGTATTTAGGTCACCCTGTTGCTTCTGTTTCACAACTTTGCTTGACATCAGAGCCAATTAGTGCTTGTCATGTTGAGCATAGCAGTCACATAATTTGTTAACACGTTACATGTATTATTACTGTACTGAGACCGAGTTTAACTTGTGAAAGCTGGATTTCAGATAATCAGCGTATCCACTTTCCGTTTGTATATTTGTGGTCTGTGCTGTGTTCTGAGTCCGTCTGATTTCTCTTCCACAATAATCAAGGGCATTTGTTGGGATTTCTGGGGCGTGAGGTGGAAGAGGGAAGACAAATAAAAGCATATTGGATCATGTATGTTGGAATACCATGACCAAACAGATGTCACTACTTTAGTTTTTTTTTACTATTTCTGAAGTGCTGGTTCATCCATCAGTGCCAGCGGACACTTGGGGACAGCTTTGACTGACAGCTTTTGTCATGGATTGAGGGCCATGGCATTTTCTTGGGGCTATGGAGCCTCCCCCCATGGGGATCCTTCAAATGACACCCTGATGTTTTCAGTCGAGAATGAAGATGCTGAACCTTGACCTCTTGTGGAGAAAGATTTTGAATGATTGAAGCAAAGCAACTGAGGGACACATAAGAGAGACAGGAGGACGGAGAAAACGGCGCATTTTAAATGTTAACAGAGATGCATCAAGACAGCAAGCGAAAGAAGGAGAAGGAAAGATAAGTGCAGCTGAGCAAAAGATAGGGAGCAGCAGATTTAGTCGACACAAAAAACTCCTACACACTCTCACTTCAGCCTGCACCTCAGGCTTTGAAAAAAAAGAGGAGAGATATCTTCATCCTCCCCTTTCCATCTCCTTTCTTCTTTGTCTCTTTCTTATTCTGTCCAATCCATCCACTCTTTATCTATCCCATCCTCTATCTTTCTCATATTACACTCACTTTCTAAAAGTCTGCAGAATATGTCATCTTGACTTTCTGAAGGGGATAAGGGGGCTGATTGATTGTCTTCACTTGACCGTGTGGAAATAATAGAATATGAATTTTCAAAAGGAAGAATGGAAGCTGTACTCTGCAACTGATTGGTTGCTTTATCACTGAAAGCAGTTTGTCATTGTCAAATCTTTACTCCATATCTTACATAAACTATACATTGTTCTAAAGGATCCTCTAGAAATTAACTGCACTGAAATACACAGGCACTAAAGCTTTAGTTTCCAGCTGTTCTAAGTATGTTTTTCACAATGTTTGGCTCTCACTGGTATTAACAACAGTTTAATAAGATGGTGTAAAAAAGATCACAGTATGGTTTGTAGGGATTTAAACATTAGATTTTCAAATAAAAGCATATTGTACAAGTATTTCTAAGATATGTGTACTTAACATGGGTGCAGACCATCTATGTATGTATATTAACCTTTCTCTGAACAATGTATTAGTTACTTCGAAAATATTATTTTACTTTTAAAAACTGTAACACAATTCTAAAGGGGAGTGAAGTAGTGTCTGGTTGGAACCTTTTGTGACATTTCAGATTGCTGACACGAGATCATATATATATATATATATATATATATATATATATATATATATATATATATATATATGTGTGTGTGTGTGTGTGTGTGTGTGTGTGTATATGTATGTATATATATATATATACATATATATATGTATATGCATATGCATATGTATATGCATATGCATATGTATATATGTGTGTATACACACACACACACACACACACACACACACACACACACACACACACACACACACACACACACACAAAACAGCAAATATTAATAAACACAGAAAAAACTGTGTCAAACATTTCTTCTTTTCTACCCCAATAACACAATGTGATGTGATATGTTTTCATGCAATATAACTTTATTTTCAGCTCATGGTGTCAAAGGCTGCTGCTTACCAGGACAAACATGCAACTCAAGAGCAACAACACTAAAAAAACAGACAAATCCAATGCCCATGCCCTATATCAATCATTAATATAATGATAATTTGTGGATGCAGATGATATAATAATAATAATAATCCTGATATTGGCTGAACAACATGGAATGATAAATATATAGTAAATGGCCTCCACTTTACCTTATCAGTCCCCAAAACACTTTACACTGCTTCTCGTTCACCCTTTGGGGATGGGGGAGCGGCCATGCAGCTGGCCTGCAATCACCAGGAGCAATTACTTTGGGTTTTACCTGTAATTTACTTGTAATTGAGTGATTTTATAGTTATGTGTTAGTACTTTTTGGTTACATTATTATTAGTAGTAACAACATTTATATTTGTTTCTTGGTATTTGTAATATAGCAAAGTTGCCATGAAAGAGTCAAACTGAATTCTTTAAAAAGCAAAAGAGAAAGCATATCTGAAGGACCCTGCAGGAGAATAAAATATGAAGAATAGTTCCTCTTCCAAGAAGCAGCATATTAAAATCAACCATGTGGGAGAGGAATAAATCGATAGCAACCCAGTTCAATGAAATTCAGAAAGTGAATAATCTGTAGATGAATGTCTGGTTAGCACCAATAATTTAGAAAGTACCACCTCAGTAATCCTGAACAATGTCATGATGACATTCGCCATTGCAAATATCGAGCTTCTTCAGCTACACTAATGAAATCCTGAATGAAAGCATTCAGGGCCGATGGAGCTTGCAGAGTGAGATGACACTCATTATTTTCACCTAAATCAGATAACCTTCACTGAAAATTAGCATTTCCTTGTGGGTAAAGCATAGACATAACACTGTGACACCTGGACGCCAAAGAGAGTATGTGCCCTTTCCTACTTAATGATGGGAAATCTATCCATCCATCCATCACCTAACTGCTTATCCTGTTAAAGGGTCCCAGGGGGCCAGAGGCTATCCCAGAAGAATGAGAGGTGGGGTACATCCTGCACAGGTCACCACAGGGCCAACACAGAGAGACATAAACAGACCAATTAAACCAAAATGCATGTCTTCGAACTGTGGGAGGAATGTGGAATACCCCTAGGAAACCCACAGCATGGGAGAACATGCAAAGACCACACAGAAACATTACAGCCAGTGGGTTTGAACCAGGGACCTTATAGCTGTGAGCTCGTTAAACTAACCACTCCAGCACCGTGCTGCGCATGATCTGTAAGATGGGGATAGGATACAGAAGAAGTCACGGAGAGCAGAGGACGCTGCCCAGGGACTTAAGTATCATATCATAGCTCAGTATTCCCATACAAACAGGTGAGGAGCATTAATAGGAAAGTCTGTAATTCCAAATTGCTGTAATCAGCAGAGAGTTGCTTTCAAGACTCATATTAAGCTTCTCAAATCTGTTTGCTGTGTGAGAGTGTCAGTGAGGGGCCTATGAGAAGATTTGTAATACTGTCACAAAAGGACTACATGAAGAGCATGGGTTTTAGTTTTTATTAAACCCCCAACACCATCCACAAAGACAGTATGGTGTATGCGTGTGAATACAGGTGTAGTGATCCAGACTGCACAGGGCAAAATGGTGGGCATAAATGCATTGGCGGGAGAAATAAAAATGCGGTGAAATATTAATGTGCTGGTTGCCGGGGAGTATAGATCTAGAAGATAAAGATCACATTTAAGCGTAAAGGCTTTCAATGCAACTTGGAGACTGCGGCCATATTTCCAAACAAGTACTGCAGTGCAATGTAGCGAGTGTGAAATTGCTCCCACTGGTCCTAATTGTATTTTTAAATGCAGTTTAAACAGGGTGGCCAGTAAATGTCATTAGTTACAAGACAAAGTGAAATGATCACAGTAGCCTTAGGGAGCAGTGGCTGCTATTAAAGCCTTGACTTTAAGTCTTGTAACATTTAACATGTATCATGGCTAATTAAAAGTGTGTTAGTGTTGAAAAATAGATCAAATTTGTGTTTTTCAAATGCTCAAACCACAAAAAGAACAGAACACTAATTTATTTCTCAGTGGCCATGAACTCACATCCTGGATACAATGTACAGTATTACGTACCTGCGTCGTACAGCATCATACCGTATCATTTATTAGACACACTGGGATGTTAGAAACAACGCCTTCTGCTTAATCAATATAAGCAAGGCTGCAGCTTTATGCTCTGCCAGACAGTATTGTTAATGATGTTGCCACTGAATTGATGAAAGGAGATTCAGGGGGTGTAGAGGGGGCTAGTAGTTGATGTTGAATGATCATGCATATTTCTTCTTGGATCAGACATCATAGTTTTTCATCATAAGCTGAATAAACAGCATTTTGAAGGAGGAAACGTTGTCATAGGCTGAATGACATAATTTTATTGATCCATAATGCATGACTGTGAATGTGTTTGATCAATGACTCAATGATCAATTTTAACATTTACACGAAAGCTTTATGTGTAATGACGCCACAACACTGGCAGCATTTTCACTTTAGTGCTTTAGAGGCATAGGAGGAGTTTGGCATCCATTTGGTTATTTTTTTTTTTTTCGATTAGTATAATATAAAAGATCTCTCCAAATTCAGCTCAGTGGACACAAGGGTAAGCCTGTTACTCAGCCCTCAGGAGATTAGTGGTGTTTAATAAAAAAGGTTCCACTGGAGTAACGTGTTTATTTAAACTTGGCCTCACATAATTCTGCATTTCTAGGGGATGGGGTTGGGTAAATCCGCTTTATTATTGCCTAATATTATTTTATACAAGTGTCTCTTTCAATAGCTTGAAGAGACTTTACTACATACAATAATGTTTTTATGTTCGAGCTCCTATAGAATCAGTGTAATGTTTGCATATACATGCATATACATTTTACTGATCAAAACTTTCAATGCCACCAAAAACGTCGGTTCACACAGTTAAACGCGCTTTTCCGTTCACTGGAAACGTATCATAGTTGAGTTTCACTCACTGATGTCAGTGGGGTCCTTGTCTCCTTGTCTCCGAACGCTTTCCTTGTGCCCGCTGGTCCCACTCCTCCCGGAGCTTTGCCTGCCTCGCCCCTCGGCACCACGGCGCTGAGCTCACTTTGGGAGGGAGGTGCAGAGGGAGAGCTACGTGTTGCTGTGCAGCAACAGATAGAAAGGAGAGAGAGAGAGAGAGAGAGAGAGAGAGAACGAGAGGGTGAGAGGGTGAGAGAGAGCGTGCGCAAGAGGGAGAGAGAGGAATTCCCTCGCACAAACAAAAGCCGCTACCAGGGCGTGTATCAGTTCCTATGGCTCCCGAAATTCATTGTTCATAGATGCAACCAATACCTGCGGCTAGAGGAGATGTAAATCACGGTGGATGCATGATGTGAGGTCTACCAGCGACAACAAGCCTCCGGGTGTATTTGAGGAAGGAGCACCAGTTTATTTCTGTCTGCAGTCATCATCAGGTTTGACAACACGCCGACTCTCTTTGGTGCAGGCTTCCTGCTTTTCTGCCAAAGCTGTGAAAATCAACCTGACAGAGACGCGTCTGCGCGGACTCCAGGGGCCACAGCGTGGCCACAAACTGCGATGTGCCCTCAGTTGAGTTGAAATGCAAAGACTTCTTGTAGGAGGACTCGGTGAACCGGCAGCGCCTTGAAGTAAGTTCGTACTTGTGGTAATGTTTTAAGGAAGCCGGAAAAAGCCCAGCTAATTTGTGAGAAAACAGATAGTTTAACAAATGTGCACGAGTTTTGTCTCGTACTTTTGCAAATTCAAAGGACTAAAGCTGCAGTTATATTCTTCTCTTTCTCCCTCCCTTCTCACCGTACGTCTCTTTGTGCTGACTGTCTCTTTGCGTCAACCTCATTTGGTCTGTCACTCGTGCTCTCTTTCCGGGAGCTGTGTGTCCCTCTCTGCAGACATGACAGGTCAGGTCCTGGGGGAGCCGGGCGGCGGCGCTTGCATGGATAACAACGTCGCCATCCGCATCAACGTGGGTGGCTTCAAGAAGCGTCTCCACTCCGACACACTCTCCCGGTTCCCCGAGACGAGGCTTGCGCGTCTGCTCCAATGCCGGTCCAAAGAGTCCATTCTGGAGCTGTGCGACGACTACGACGACACAGAGAAAGAGTTTTACTTTGATAGAAACCCGGCTCTCTTTCCCTACGTGCTGAATTTCTACAACACAGGGCGACTGCATGTCATGGCCGAACTGTGCATCTTTTCCTTCAGCCAGGAGATCGAGTACTGGGGGATCAACGAGTTCTTCATTGACTCCTGCTGCAGTAGCGCCTACCATTGTCGGAAAATGGACCAGGGCCGGGTGGATTGGGATGACCGGAGCGACGAGGCGAGCACCACTTCATCTTTTGACGACCTGTTGGAGTTTTATAACGACGCCACCAAGTTCGACAAACAGCTGTTAGGGAGCGCACGGAGGCGCGTCTGGTTAATGCTGGATAACCCTGGATACTCCGTGGCCAGCCGCATCATCAGCATCCTCTCTATCCTGGTGGTGATTGGCTCCATCGCTACCATGTGCATGAACAGCATGAGCGAGTTCAGCCTGATGGACAGCGAGGGGCAACCCAAAGAGGACCCCCGTTTCGAGACTGTGGAGCACTTTGGCATCGGCTGGTTCACTCTGGAGCTGGTCGCCAGGTTTGTGGTGGCGCCGGATCTCCTGCATTTCTTCGACCACCCGTTAAACGTGATAGACCTGGTGTCTATACTTCCCTTTTATCTGACACTCCTCGTAAATCTGGTGATGGAGAGCAGCCCGGCGCTGGCCAACCTGGGACGCGTTGCACAAGTGCTGAGGCTGATGAGGATTTTCCGCATCCTGAAGCTTGCCCGTCACTCCACAGGGCTGCGCTCCTTGGGGGCCACTCTCAGGAACAGCTACAAAGAAGTGGGCCTACTGCTTCTCTACCTGGCTGTCGGGGTGTCGTTTTTCTCCGTCATGGCCTACACGGTGGAAAAGGAGGACAGCGAGGATCTCTCCACCATCCCGGCGTGCTGGTGGTGGGCCACCGTCAGTATGACCACCGTTGGATACGGAGACGTGGTGCCGGTGTCCATAGCGGGCAAGATGACCGCCTCAGCGTGTATCCTGGCGGGGATCTTAGTAGTTGTGCTTCCGATTACGCTTATTTTCAATAAGTTCTCCTTGTTCTACAAAAGACAAAAACAGCTGGAAATCGCAATGAGAAGCTGTGACTTCGACGAGGGGATAAAAGAGGTGCCCTCGGTCAACCTCAGGAACTATTACGCACACAAAGTCAAATCCCTCATGGCGAGTTTATCAAACATGAGCAGGAGTTCACCCAGTGAGCACAGCCTGAATGAATCAATACACTGAAACAGTTCATTCAGGACACCCGGTCACGTTGGGTGACACTGTTCATTCAGTGTAGCTGCATGAGGAGCTGTCCAGGGTGCTGAAACCCCGGGGCAAAAAGCCCCCTTCCTTCCACTGATGTCCGACCGTTTGCCTCTCTGTAGCTCAGTGCAATAATGTGTTAACCTATGTGTCAGTCCCAGTGAGAGACGAAGCAAATGTACAGGAAAGCCTAAACATGATATATCCCACTGTGCGTTATTGTTGGGCCTCACCAAGTAGGACCAACTAAAATTGACCACCATCAGATTGAAAAGACGAAAGAAGTGCTCTTGTTGTTTACTGTCCTAGATGATGTCACACTGTAGTCCACTCTCCAGCTATACTTGTTGTGATGAAATATGTCTGAAAGTAGCCCCAGACATACCTTTATTGAAAGAGTGTTGATGTATAATTGTGGTGTTGCAACACGATTCCTTCCGATGTGTGGTTAAAGCAAATTGTATTAAACAACAAATACATAACACACTTACTCGTTTTTAATGGGCAAGGCGAGGGTCCTCCTACACCAAGTCCTTTGCTGTGTCCTCCTACAATAAGTCTGTTCTACTGATTGTAATAATTCTTGGAGGCCCGAAGGGGGAAAGAGGGATTTACACTCTGACTGACACAATCTCTGAAACAATTTGACAGACATGGCAACAGCAATGACAAAGCTGACACACCGAATAAATGTATTCTCCGAAAACGTATCGTTTTGGCTGCTTAAACATCACAGTTTGCAAAAGTGGTTTCTTAATAATCATTGAATCCTTTGGTTAAAAACGAATTGGCTGCTGCACACCATAAAAGTCTTCAATGAGGTTACATATTTTCCTCATATTCTGTCTTTGGAGGAATAAATACAGGTATATTGTGTGGCTACCAGTGCCTGTTGCATTTCCTTTGAATCTTATTCTCTACAAACAATTTGTTTCATTGTCTCCAGCTCGTGACCTTAGAAGATGCATATCAGAGACAACCTGCACAGGTCTCTTTTCCCCATTAGTTCTCAGGATTAGTGGACATATCAAGATCTTGTTGTTCTACTAGGAGAGAGAGAATTTCTTGTGCCTTTCTTTTCCCTGCCTCTGGTCAGCACTGCAATAAACAGCTCTGTCAGTGGGTGCAGTAGCATTTGTAGGAATACAATGGAGAGCCCTCACTTAGTGGCATTGATTTTAGTTTAAAGGACAAAGAGCTATTTGGAACCACGAGGCTCTGGCCTTAAGGAGTAACTTATTTTGTCAACTCATCTTTCGGTACAGATCGCTACGCTGGTTTCTTACGTTATTCTCATCTGAAGAGCATTTTATTTTGAAGTCAGTTCTTAAAATGAGCATTAATATTTAGTTGTGAATACAAAAACAGCAAAGCAGCAACTTAATCACTGTCACTACTTTGGAACACTGGCGAGTTCCAGATAATTCATTCATTTATGCACATTTAAATGGCTTCAGCAATCAAACTAATCTGCTCCAGTGCTTGCTGGATGATTTGAAATTTATTGTCTTCACATTAATATGTAGAGACAAGTAAAAGCATCTTGCTTATTGCTATTCACAACTAATTTGAGCACACAGACGGCGGCCCGGTGGCTGTCACCTGCAGTACAGGAGCTCACGGCGGACGCCACATTTTTTATTTTGCCAGAAAGGGGATTACAAAATGAGTAATTACAAAGGGACAAAAAAATACATTTTTCTCTGTGAAGAAAGACGTCTTGAGTGTACAAATAAAATCATAACAATCTGGATGCAGTTCAGAGATGATATAGGCAGCACAGAGCTAACTTTAGTGCTATTTAGCAAGAAGCTCATGCTCATTTGGAAGATGGGAAGTTCATGTATTTCTGGTTAGTTAGATTCTCGAGTATTTCACGGGAGCTCATTTAAGACAATCTCTACCTTCAGAAGCCAATTATATCAGTCTCCTTTTGTTTACTCCTAAAGCGTTAAGGGCTTTTGTCCGCAGCTAATCCAAAACACAAAGCTAGTGCCAGACTAGCATGGAAAAATCAGTACATGAGTTCCCACTTACAGTGGGTGACATTTTAGCATAATGTCAGAAGCATACCAGAGGAACAGCAGTCAATCCTTTCCAGTTTGGGGAAAGGAAAGCAATTATAGAATTTGGAAGAAGATCAGCATGCGCTTCAGGACTGTGGGCGCCGGAGAAACATTACAGAAATTACTAGATTTGGCCATTATCATGCGAAAGTGAGGACTTTGCGTACGAGCGCGTCACTGTGACACCTGAGGCAGAAGATGGAGATGTCTGGCCCCTCCACTGACTCCCGTTGGCTCGCTTATCATTACACTCTGACCGTGGTGATGGATGTAAGGACAGCCCAGAGTCACCCCCACACACAGCTGAGGACAGATGGCAGCTTGGCTCATTAGAGGAAGGCCATGGCAAACGTGTGCCTTCCTTCTCACCAGTACTCAGCAGAGCATAAACCATTTCTTTTGATCATCCTCAATTGGTGACTCATCACGCAGAAAAAAAAAGGTACACCGGGGAGTTTTCGTTTAGTTGTCTCACATGTAATAATCAAAGCTTTTAGGGGCGTACTTGACAATCAGGGTTGGCTTGATTATTTTGTGAGAATGATTAATTAGAAAGCCTTTTGATCAAATGTCCTCTGATGTATAATTCACTGCCTGTGAAGTAAAGGAAGCCCAGGTTTATTTAGTCCCTTTCGCATTAGCTGCTGAAAAATAAAGACAAAAGAGGAAGAGCATGAATAGAAGCTGAAAACCGCGGGAATAATACCAAGTTCATTAACGCAGAGCTGACGGGGGAATAAGAGCTAAAGCATGTATGTGCTTCCGTGTGTGTATGTGTGTGTTCAGATTTACTGTACACAAACATGCCAGACTAATGGGGAACTTATTGAAGCTGGCAACACACGCATCATCTCCAGCCTGCTTTGTATTGGTGATATAAAACTCTGTTACTAAGCAGGCAGGACGTGTTGTTGCACATTACCATCTGCTACTATCCCTTTGCTTTAAACAGTGTGGGAAGACTTGATGTGCTTATTTCTTTCTCCACCCCCCACTTTGTGCCTCTTCCCACCGTGTCGGATCTGTGAACATCTCCAAAAATAATCTCTCATTACATGGATCACAGTATAGCTAATTATCACCTACAGATCTGTTGCAAATGCAGAACGCAGGTAAAGCGGAATGGGGGTTGCTTGATGCCAAGCATCAGAAAATCTACTGTAAATCCAATCATGTTAATTTAGAGCCTATTTTTGTGTTAATTGGAATTCATACTATTTTTAAGTTCAAGTAGACTCTTCTGCTGACTTGCTGTAACACAAATTTAGTTTACAACAATCCTAATGGGTTTGTACAAGTATACTTACTGTAAGTAGCAGTGGTTTGAGCTTAATGACAATGCCAGCACACTTGCACAATATACCTGCTAATTACTATACAGTATTTAGCAGGCATATTGCTTGCCCCGTTTGAACATAGAACATGAAACCTCCATCAATTGCTAATCTATGTGATAGCTGTCAAGTTCAGTCAGAATCATTAATATCAACGTTGTAAGGCACTAGGTCACAGAGGTCACTGTGATTAAATCCTCTGAGAAACATGAACGTCTGCTTGTACTTTTGTTCCAGTGTAACTGTTGGATTTTCCATAAAGATCCTCAACGACTGATTTTTATTCTGTTGTTGAGCATCAGAGTGAACATTTAGTTATTTCTCAAGCCTGTCTTATATCAAATGTACTGCGATCTCAGCTCAATTATTTTAATAAACACTAGCTGGAAGCCAAACCACAGCATACCATGCAAGAAACCTTTTAGCAGGCGGTGCTGGTTTCGGCCCCTCCAGTGGAAAACCTTCACAGCCACTTGATTAACCAAAAGACAATAACAATAATAATTTGTAGACAAATGGGACCATTAAGTACCATTAAATGACTCATCCACAGAGAGAGTTTTTGGATGTAAGTCAGAAAAGCGTTTCCACAGAATTTTAATAGATGTCTCAAAACGGCCCAATAAAACACTTATTGAGCACTATTCTGTCCTTTACCAATGACTTTTATGACAACTAATTCCAAGATTTCTAATAAAACTCCTCACAGAGTCCTGTTTAAATGCTCTCGTGTATTTTGGTTCTCAACAGCCAAGAAGTCTATAATAGCGTATTTTGGCCGGTTTGTTTGCAATGCAGAGAAACACACTCTAATTATATGAGCCAGTATTTTAGGATTGTCTAAGTGCAGGCAGACAAGCTGAGCTAAGTCGGAGTCTGTTCACCATGTTTCGTCAACCATTAAGTTCACACTTAGAACCAGAAAAAACATGGCAGTGCAGTGTTTGCCAGACTTTGAGTAACCTTGTTCAGCATTAGATACTCAAGAGCTGAGGATTTACATGACCACCCACTTCCCGCCATGCTTTCCCAGCAATCAGGCCACTCAGAATCGAACTCATTCACCTATATGGACTATACAGTGTATAAAACAATTCAGCCCACAGTCTACATGAGGGACAATGAGCTGTGGGAAAACTTTATTATGTTGAGAGTAATTTTTCCTGCTGGTTATGCGGAATGAGAAGCATGAACATTTCATTAAAGACCTTGAAGAACACAAATGTAAGCTTTCTTAGTATGTTGTGCATTTAATCCCCCAGATCTGAAGAATGGTCGGGAAAAGAGTGAAAAAGACAGACAAAGACAAACTACAGAGAGACACTGCCTCTTTACCTCACTGAGATGTTTCTACTTATAATTCATATGTCAACAGACTCACGACCTCACTGCATTTAGTACAGTAGAGTGCACTGCAGTGCGGGCCAGGTGGGAACATAATGATGTAACAGTTACCTTATGAAGGGGCTATTCTCAGGAGAAGGAAGATATTAAGGTATTCTTAAACATCAGCACTCCCATGCCAATTAAGGAGGAGACTCAAAAAGTCCTGAATTAAGTTGCGAGGGCATACCAACACACACACTGCTTCCATCGGTGGTGGAGAGTCAGGCACACTTAGATAAGATCCAATAATACTCTCTGAGGGCAGTGAGGCGGTCGAGTCAAGAGGACAGACGCAATCAGACTTCACTAACTTTAAAATGGGATAATGGTTGGGACAATGAGTACTTGGCTGTCAGTCTATGTTTAACGCTATTTGTATGTATTTTCAGTTTGTGTGTGTGTGTGTGTGTGTGTGCATGTGTGTGTGTCTTAAGTTTCCTTCAGAATCTATTGCATTTAGGATTTGCCCGAGACAGGGGTGCAGATGGTTTGATTTGTAAAGCTCAACCAGAAGGTGCCTTGAGAGAGCCTTGGTGGTATTGCACATCAGCCCAGCAGAGTGATGTCAGTAATAACCTGAAAAACCCTGAGATCTCAAAATATCGAAGGCTTTACTGCAATAATTCAAAGAATTATGAGGGAAGGTGGGGGACTGTGAAGCTGCATTCAACCACAAGGCTTATGACATTGCCAAGTGTGATGAAACATTTCTTGAAGATACACAATATTGGCAATATTGTGTATCTTGTTCTTTAGGTAAAGAGAAAATGCAGGGAAATTACCCTAGTGAGGGCCACAGGCTAGAAGGAAACCCATGTTTTTATTATATTAAAGTACAATATAGACTAAGCAGAATGAAAAAAAAGAATAATGAAACATTCAGCTGCTGGTGATACATGTCATATGTGCGGCTGTCAGAAAAGTTGACACACAACATATGAGAAACCCTGGGGAAAAATGATTTTCTAAAAGTGGCTGTGATAACATATTGTGAGACATGATGAGAGCATAATGAGCATAATGAGTCTAATTCTGTTCTTATACCAATTTCTTTTTTTATCCCCTTTGTGCTCCATTGATCTTTCTGGCTCATCGGCTCCCAAAATGCGACAAACTGCGTTCCCCATATAGTTTTGGGAGATGGTGATAATTGCCTAATTTGTTATAATTGCAGTGCTGTACCTTGGTCGGGTATGGATAATTGCCTTTGAAATCCACCTGGTGTTAGAATTATTATGTGCAAAGTGCTACAGCCACTCTGAGGTGGACCACTCCATCTAAATGAGACTGAGTGCAGCCACAAGCCAAGCTTCGCTCTGGTTCTCTGCACACAGTGATGTGGGCCTGTATTTTTTAGTCTAGCTGAGGGCCTTGATCTGTCTCTGGGAAGCTACTGGTGGAGGCAGCTTCTGTGCTGAGGTGAAAGGAGAGTTGCCTACTCCTCCTTTTGACAGTGACTGACAGTCACACTGTGCATTTTTCTGCTGGTGGAAAAAACTGGCAGACTGCTGTGGAACTGCATTAACCGGTCGCAGTTTTATGCCATTTTGGGTTGTGAAATTGTACTCATCCAAAGTTAATTAATAGATGGCCGTACTTATGTGTCTCTAACTGAATTAGTAAATAGCAATAATTTACATGTGATAGCAAATAATGAAGTGCAATTTTATTAAAGTTGAGACATTGTAAATAGAGAGAAGGCTAATTTGCAAACTATTTAAAACCTGGAGACTGAAGATAAGACTTGAAATACTGTGTATTGGTAAAAAACAAAAAAAACAAAAAAAACTTGGTTCACCACCTCACGTCTTTTAGTCGTTCCAAAGTGCAGGACGACACTTTTGGTGAGACAGCTTTTATTGTTTGTGCCTGAGGATCTCAGAACAAAAGAAAGTCTTGATGTTTTCAGCCTGGCTTTTGATTAAAATATTTTTCATGCATTATTCATTTATTGTTTTAATTTTTTTTATTTTATCCTTTAGTTTCTTTTATCGTTTTTTTTAAACGTTTTATTCACCATTGTCTTTACCTGTTTTACCTAGATATTGTTTTTTATCATTTTTCATTTATTATAATGTTTATTTCTACATTCAGTCTTTATCTACATTACATAATATCCTTTAAAAACATTGAGAGAATTTGGAAAGCTCCAATTATACAAAGAAAAAGGCCAAAAATCTACAGTATGCTGAATGAATGTGATATTTGGGGCCTCAGTTGAAACTGTATTAAAAGAGAGCTGTTTTTTTATCATGTCACTGCACAGGCTCAGGAACATCCCTGAGAACCACTGTTAGTTGTTTTAAAGGTGCATATATATATATATATATATATATATATATATATATATATATATATATAGTTTTACCACCAACCAAAGCAAACAGCATTTTAACCTCGTAAAGAAATGTGCAAACAACTGTTTGCAAAGTCCAGAGGGAAATATCTTGCTCTTTAGCTGCTGCTCCACATTGTGTTTGCCAGAATCTGTCTGTCTGCAATGTTTTAGGCTACTGGGCAGGAAGTCTACAGCAGATTTATGGGAGGATTTTTTATTCTGTTAAAAATAGCATCCTGCTGTCGCTTGAAACAGCACTGATGAGAACACAGAGAATGAGCCAGAACAGCAAAGTTTCAGGCCATTTCTTAAAGTAAGCTCAAATGCACAGTAGTCCTGAGGTGAACTGCAGAGTCAAGTGAGAATTCTCCATGGGTTTATTTATTTAATTGTTACTGTAAAATGATGATTAGATGGTCTTTAAGTCAGTTTGGTGTAAGTGTAAGTGTAAGGAGAGAAATGAAGGCTGGACAAAAAGCGCAAAAACCAGTGTTCTGTCATAGATTAACTGTTTTTATTTTAAGTAATGAGATTCATTGCGTTTGTCAGGGCACTGTGCAGCAGCCTAAGATGAAAGTGGGACCAGCTGGGAAACTCTGCCTCTTGTTCATCATTATCCCACTGGAGGCAACAGGATTGTGAAGTATACAGATGGATGGCTTCCTATTATGGATCATTATAGCTTCCTGTGGGCCAAATGTCTGCTCATGTGAGCGTGTAACACTCCTGAGTATTTTAATTGTGCTTATTATATTTTTATGGGGCTTGTAACAGTCATTTAAGTGGCTTTATGTAGCTGTTCATAAACATAATGTCTGTTTAATTTCAAGCTTAACTTATCCCACAACTCACTATTACCAGTGAATGTGTGGTTGCATCATGGAAGAAACAATCATATTATTCAACTGGGAGAGTGTGTCCCTGGCCGTGAGGACACAATCTGAGTTTAAAACCTCAAAATCCAAGTTCTGTCACATCAAGTAGATGTAATGCTGAGGAAGAAAAAGGAGGGATGGAGGGAAAGAGGCAGAAACATTCAGACAGCCCAGACATTTCTAATCTATTAGTCTGGGCTATGCGTCAGCTCCAATTTAGTAAACACACCTAAGCAAGACTCCAGTGATCCTGTTGAGAGGGGCACTGCTTGGCTGGTGCATCCATGTGCACACATTTGAAAGTGCGTGCACTGCTTCGTGATGAGGTGTCTCCCCTAACAACCTATCTGGATTCCAGACACGTGTGCACAGCCACGCACCGAATATGCACCTATACCGCGAGCTGTGCCGAGGCTTATGAAGAGTGCAGTGGTGTGAAGACACGACAACAGGGCCTTTGCGGCTCTTTGAGCGAACCAACCTTCAGGGGGGACCCCCATGATGCTCTCACCTACACTCTTAGGACCACAGGAGGGGGCAACACTGCCACTGTGTAGCAGATGGTGGTGATTGCTTTCTGCTGAAATGTCACACCCATAGTCCTTAAGTAAAAGATCGGATCCCCCCTGTATCTCTGGGAGCCACCAGAGACTGATGCCTCATTTGGAGGAGCTCATTACTATTTCATGGACATTTCTCAATATACAACACACACACCTTTTTTTTTTTCAGCACAAGAGAGCACTCCCACACATTCACATAAGGTCACCATTAATTAAGCTTCTCACAGTTGCAGAGATGGTGATGGATGGTTGGTATTTCCTCAGAAAGCACACTCCGTTGTGGATGCCAGGAAAAGGCTTCACTACATTACTCAGACAGGAATCACATTTTCTTTTATCCAGAGGCATGAATCTATTTGCTTCTGTCTGGCGGTGTCACTGCGCTCTTAAGAAAACAAAGAGAATGGTGTCTGAGTGGGTGTGGAGTTGATGACATTCTGTCACCGCCGATAACGTGTAGACTCCACCAAGGATTCATCTCCGCTTCAGACCTGATAGGGAGGCAAACATGGGAAGAATTTAAGTTATATTCTTCTAACAATGTAATTCAGTCCTTTTTTTTTTCAAACACTGACTTATTTTGTCTGTCTCATCAAATTTAAAAAAAAAAATGTTTTCTCTCTCTGCTCTGTTAATCTCTGCAGTCCTTGTGAGTCTTTCCACCTTTTTTTATCCTCCTTCACTAAAACCCACTTCAGTGTGCAGAAACGAGATTAGGTCAATGAACATAGGCTGTGGGCTATTGACCCAAAGTGGTTATTGATCACACACAAACATTTTTTATGTCTAAACAGACATATGTCTTCCAAGTATGCAACTTATTGTCAGAAAGAAAGAAAGAAAGAAAGAAAGAAAGAAAGAAAGAAAGAAAGAAAGAAAGAAAGAAAGAAAGAAAGAAAGAAAGAAAGAAAGAAAGAAAGAAAGAAAGAAAGAATAATATTTCATATCTTGAGTAAAGTTCATTCAAGAATGTTCAGTGCTATTGCAAGAACTAGTTTGTTTTACATGTATATAGTGTAATAGGTTGCAGTGGCATCTGGCTTTAAACATACATACTTGTCTTATGCTAATACAGAGGGAAAAAGAATCTGCTGATATAGTAAATATGACAAGGGACATTATTAGGCTTTATTAGTATTATTCACTAAAAGGGTAACCACTAATCCAGAATAGTATGAAGCAATTGTTTTCATTTTTTATGCATGAAGAAACAGTTTTCATGTTAAGGTTGCCGAAGCTTTAAATTTCACGTCAATATTTATTACAAACCTGTGAAAACTTGATGGTTTTAACATGTAATGAATTTATCTGTAACCACACAGACAGACAACCGTTCACAATCACATTCACACCTACTGCCAATGTAGACTTACCAAATAACCTAATGTAACATGCATGTCTTTGGACCGCGGGAGGAAACCAGAGTACCCGGAGAGACATACAGGCACAGGGATCGGATGCAAATTTTACACAGAAAGGACACAGACGGCGAGGGATTCAAACTGGGAACCTTCTAGCTGTGAGGTGGCACCACGAACCAGTCCACTACAGTGATGTCCTGTAATGAAACAGCCTAAACATGGGTGGGTAATGTCTATTGTTAATGACAGTGCAGCTGCAATCAACATAAAAAACAGTCAGGGCAGTCACCTCATCAACCTCAAAAAAAAAAAGAAAGAAAAAACAACCACTCACAACACCTGATTGCCAGAAATTAGAGTTAAAGTTGATTGAAATGTTGAGGTGCTGGCAAAGGTTGGACACTGCGATATTACTTTCAAATACAGCACAACACATTTATATTAGAATCTCTAAACAAACCAATGAAATGATGGCAGAAAAGATTGGTACCCACTCTTATCGTTTGCATCTTGTAACATAAAGATGTGGCTTCAAGGCTTTAGAGGCTCATTTTACCAGGGGTGATTATTCTAACAGCCTTTTCTCCATCCACCACCAACCTTTAAAAATGTTGGACCATAAAACTGTCAGGATTTTATGGCCTGTTAGTTTATCATATTATACTATGAGCTTAATGTTTCGTAGTGTGATCATCACTGCAGATATAAAAATCCCAACTTTACAAGATAAAAGCACAATCTCATAAAACACAAACTAATACTTGAAGTTTATTTGAAGTGTCTTTTCTATAATCAGTGATTAAAGAGGAAAAACTTAACTGTGCAGCTGATTTGTGATAATTAGACATAAAACCAACCTTGAAGGCTGAAAAAACTAGTTGGAGAAGATTTTGCCCAAGGAGTTTAATAGTTGCAGTTATTGAATTAGTGTAAAACATGGATTTGTTAAATAGGAAAAGCATTTATCAAATAAACAACCTGTACAGTCCCACTACACATACAGTCATTAACAGGGTGAGTTTCACTGTCATTGCTAATTCCCAGCTGAAGGGGGTTGGGAATAATTGGATTTCAATCACGCAACATAGAAACAATATCCACACTCTACAGTGTAATCAGTACAGGCAATTACAAACCAATCCCCATGCTTTTTAAAGAAGTTAATAGAGGTAAGTGAAAAGCTAAGAATACATCTAGGTCAGCCAGGGTCAAAGGGGCCAAACCAATAAACCACGACATGAATGACAACGATGCTGGTGGAGGATCCTCTCACGGACGTTTAAAGGTGCAGAGTGAAGTTGTGTTGAGCTTTGTAGGATTCATGCTTGCAGGAAACAGGCTATGGTGAAATCTACTAGATGGGCTCAGCTCATATTTTCTCATTTTATATTCCAGGTAGCACTTCTTTGTTAATGTAATTAGTCACTGCTGCAACCTTCTGCTCTACTTAGTTTTAGAAATAATATAAAAAACTACAGTTGCTATTCTTTGTCATTATTCTTTGTGTTTATCTTTGGATCTTCTAAGATACACAGTATCATTGCTCATCTCAACAATCCACCAAATGAGGTGTACTTGAGATGCCAAAAGTGCTAAAGAATGCAGCAAAGTTGGCATTTTTTTAAAGAAATGTCAAACGTCACTGTTTTAAAAACATAACATTGCTGCAGAGAGACAATATGATGATCTTTGCCCCAGAAATCAAAGTGAAAAGCAGTTTTTTTTGCAGATAAGGCCAACAGATGTTTCTGAAACTCATTTGTGGTTTGTAAAATTGGTAGCACTTTACAACTCAGTAATATTGGAGTAATAATCAGGTGATAGAGTGGAAAATATAAGGTAATATAGTCTAGGTATCTAGGTAACAACAAGGTCTTGGTGCTGTATTTCTATACATTTTTTAAAACCGTATTATTTTGAATTTTTTACTTGTTTAGTAACAATAATAATAGACTTGTTGTTATTACAGAAATATTGACCCTCCATTAGCGTGGTCTTACTAAAATATTACACACTATTACACTGATACTACCCAGACAATCACCTATTACCTATCCCATGTTTCATTGTGGTATCCAGTAATACCCTACTATCACTAAGTAAAATGGCAGAATGAAATGTTTTTAATATTTTTCAAACTGCCTTCATGCCTATTCCAAAATGATACAAAATGGCTCATTCATATGCATGACAGCTTGACAACCTATTAATTGCTGAGCTTATGAGATTATGTTGAACTTGGTAATGGGGTCATGGTGAGAAAACTGCATTAACTTGTCTCTTAAAGCTGCATAATGTATGAGAAATCACAGACACAAACAAATAAAACATTCAGAACCCCTCCTCACCTCTGCTCAAACAGCACACACACACACACACACACACACACAATGAGCCTCATTAAGGGAGAAATGTGGAGCAGTTGATCACAGGGAGTCCATACGGATCTAAAGCATTATCGACCTAAAAATGGCACAGTCCATCACTGTTCTGTCATGGCTATAGACATGCTGTCTGCAGCTGGATGGATGTCCGCTCCCTGACTTTAATTGCCTGTTCTAATATCCACAAAAAAATCTTTTCACAACTGATATGTTCTCTCAGCTGTCCACTCAGCTATTCGCAGCTTAGATGAATCCGACAGGAAACCATAGGATCAGTCTCACTTTGTCCAACATGTCCTCACAGTTATCCAGGCTGGGCCAATCACCACTCCTGAGATGTTTCCATATAGCTTTGAGCAGGATTAAGTCCCAGGTGTTTCATTTTATACTGAATGAATATAGTTTCCCATGTTATTGTGTAATTAGTAATGAGCAAAACGACCACTTTAAAAGCAACGCTCCCATTTTAGACGTCTTTTAACATTTTCAATGATCATTCATTTCAGAGGTGCTGCTGCCAGACTTCTGCCACTTCATAATTTTGTTACATTTGGGAAACACACTTCATCTGTATTGCAGGGTACAATTATTGACACAATTTGTTATATTTAGTAAATTTTCCATTTCTGTTTTTTTGGAAGTGGAAAACATTAGACCTAATGCACCACTGCAGTTTAACAGCATTTCAGAAAACAAAATAACAAATTATATCAAATTATATCAAATTATGTCCAAAGATATGGATTTCAATCAAAGTAATTGTGTCCTTTGAAACATACTGGAAAAAGGAATATAACCACATAATCTGAGCTGCAACACCCATATACAACAGCTGTCTGTGTCCTTGGTTTCCATTATCATTATACCCCAAACATATTAGGATCCATTTGTTACATCTCAAACAAGACGCAGACTTATGAGTTACCACATACAATAAGAAAGCAGAGCAGCAGAGCCAAAGTAAGCAGCAGGTGTGTGATGATACTGTTTGAACTGATCAATATTAACAGACTTAATATTCATGGTACCTTTATAAATGAAGACAAACAAAAAGCCTGTTTCTATGACAACAAGTGTAAAAATTTGCACTCCTCATCCACTTTATTTATAAAGCACATTTACAAAAAACTGGGTTAACCAAAGTGCTTTACATTATACAACATTTGCCTGGATTTCCATGGAAAGTCAGACTTTTTATTCATGCAGTTAGTGGTACTTTGTATACTTTGGGAAATGTTGCTTGTTTCATATTCAGCATTGTACATTCTTTCCTTAGGCTCCATAAAACATTCATTCTCAACCTGCTGTGTTTGGAAAATTGTGTTTCCTGTCATTTTTCATCATGTGGTCATGATTTCAGTGGAAACAATGTTTCTGATTCCTCCGTAGAGGCTTCTGCAGGTGTGTCTATTGGAATATATATTGCATTGTGTTTAGATTATTAGTATTATTATTATTATTTTTCACATTACACTTTTACAGTATATTTGCAGACTAAATGTCTTAGCTGTTTATTTGTGAAACATCTTTATCAGTTCATTATGGTTCTGGATGCACTGGTCATCCTCATAAAATATACATTTTAATTGTTGGTCCACAGTTTAATCAGAAAAAGTTTTTGTGTGTTTTTCTGGATCAAATGAATGGGTGATGAATGTACCCTCATAATTTCTGACTTTTACCTGGCATGGTTTGCAGTGAAGAATAAGCCAATTACACTGACAAAGGTCTAAAATCTACTGAATACTGGCTCTTTAAAGCTTTTTAGCTGTCTTCTGTAATTTCTTACTAGTTCACATGGCAGGACGTACTGCTGAATGTAGGCTGCACTTTAGATAATTTAACAATTACAGTATGTTATACACAACATATGTCATTGATTTTACAGCTCTATTCCAATCATGGTGGCACTGTGATCAGGTAGCTTCAGGCACCAATTTGTACTTTCTGTCATGATTCAACAGTTTAAGTACCCCCTGATTCATGGGATTCCTTTTAAAAAGTTGATTAAGGTTATGACCCCCCACCCAAATCCCCCAACTATTGAAAAGGATCATTGCTGGGGGATAAAAAATAAACCACCCATTCATCTGACTCTGGTCCCTCAAAATGTTCAGGTGTGGGACATAAGAGTAAGAGACGGTGGACTTTAAGAATCACCTGATTCAACATATGTGTTCATGGAAACCACTAAGGAGACAGAAAGGAGTAGATATGTCTGTAATATCAAAATCTGAGCGCTGGCAACCCTTTCTGGGGAAATGCTGTGTTCACACAAATGTTCTTCAAAGGAAGAAAAAAAAACGTGGCTTATAGAACTTATAACAGCTTTTAAAGACTGGGTCTCATAAGCAAGCTACTGATTAATAAGTTTATCTTGCGTGTGCAGAAAGTTCCCATAGTCAGCTGGGTACTGGATAGCAATAGAACTGGGTCATGGTCACAAAAACAAGCGGGCCAGAAAACAGGGAAAGCCTGAAAGCTATCACTGTCCTATTTCTGTCCTGATTGTTTGAATGTGTGGTCAAACTCAGAAACAGGAATGAGCTACGATGACAGCATGAACAAGTGTTGAGAGATTCATCACGTTGGTATAAGAGACCATTTGGGCAATTGTTGGCAGGATTGTGGCGTGATGTGCAGAGAGTGCGAGAGAAAACATCGACGCCAACTCATTAAAGACATAGACCAAAAGACTCCACTTTTGATTTGGGAACTGAGGACTTTTCAAAAGATTCTTCAATCTAAATCCATTCAAAGACTTTGTGCTTTGAGTTGGAGCCCGAAGGAAAGAACAAGAAGGCTGAGCAGTGTGAAGGGATAAAAGGATGCCACAATGGACCCTAACGGACCACACAGAATGACAGTGTGGCTACCAAACTAAACTTTAGGCCAGACGGCAGTCCAGTAGAGCTGCTAAAGACCAGTGACAGAGAATGAAACAACAGGAATTAGAAGGTAAGGCCTTACTTGTCTAGTCTTACACTTTTTCAAGGTATAGTGGTGACTTTGACACAGCTCCAGGTATTGACACTGTATAGTAGACTACAAAGGTAGTACAAAGGTAGTCTACTATATGAAGCAGAGTGGAGGGGAAGCATCAGGCCATGTGAGGTTACTGCAGAGCACGAGGGAGAGGCCACATCTGAAATGATGGAAAATGTTATGGAGATGCAGACAAATTGGAGCTGACCTGAATGAACAATTCCCAGCATCTTTAGCACAACATGTAACGTCAGTGATTTTGGTGAGAGATGTTTTTTGTGCGGATTAAATCAACTGACCACGGATAACTTATACTGACGGTTGGTTGTTTTTTTTTTGTTTGAAAAAAATAATAACACTCTCACAAATGGAGTCAACCACAGCCACTCTAGGTATAATTGAGTTCAATAGAGTGAGTGCTTTCCTCTGGAGCTATACACACATTTGAGTTTGAGCTGTGTAACTTTGTGCACAAATACAATATATGCTGTGTGTTTGTGTGTGTGTGTGTCTGTTGAGCTTGAAAAGGCAGCGGTGGCAGAGAGGCTGTTAATCAGGCACCTCCCTCTTCTCGGTGTTTCTCCAAAAGGACGTGACAGAAGCCAACCACTGAGTGTGAGAGACAGGATCTTGATTACATTTTTCATCAAAACAATAGGCTCCATCCAAGAAGAGCAGCCGGCAGCAGCCCAACCATATAATTGAGAAGATTTAATATTGCCAGGTAGAGAAACCTCTTTCCCTGGGAGTTACAGAAGCATGCAGCTAATGGGAAATATGGCCATGCAAGGTCAGTTCTCAAGCACAAGGGACGTGGGTCTATTAATTGACAATACCTTTCGTGAAGTATTGCTATTTATGTGGTCTTATAGGAGCCGATATGGGTAAGCAGATAAGAGTGACAGAGCTCTATCGGAAAGTTTAGTTATTTATTTAAAAAAAGAATCAGTGATTTCATGAACCAGGCTAAGTAAGATCACAAATACTAGGAGTGTTAAAATATGGGGAGAATTGTGAACAGCACATGCAGAGCTTCAATGTTCATGGAAACGACTGAAAAGAATGGAAAGTGATGGCGGATGGGAGAACTGACAGGCTGGCTGCTCTCTGCTCCCAGACAGTGAAGGCTGCCTGTCTGAATGAGTCACTCTCTGATCCCTCATTTCCAAACAAATTAGTGTGAAAACAAGCACCAGACGAGAGCAGCTTGATGAGGTCTGTGGAATCAATATGCTATTAAAAATTGGCTTTGCCAGCCTCTGCCCATCTGCCCCCTGTTCGATGCAATACTGACTGCTGGAACCCACTGTCAGTATTAGACTACCCACCCTACATGCCCAGTACTGGCACACTAGAGGGCTGTGTGTGTGTGTGTGTGTGTGTGTGTGTGTGTGTGGTCAACTGGCACACCTTCATGTACTGCATCTGGCCAGTTTGCCTGTGGGCTGCTATCTATTGCTCTAAGAAAAAAGAATGTTGTTGTTCAAAACAATATAAATTGGAAAAAAGGAGAGGAGACATCCTGGGGTAATAAGACAGACATACAGTATTTTATACCTGCTGGCAAATTACAGTCCTTCCTGACTGGATGTATGTGTACAGGAATCAAATCAGTGTTTTAAGGACTGCAAATCAGACTCTGACTAAAGCACAGTATAGTAGATAATGATGAGCTACTAGAAAACACACTCAGAGACCTTATATTCATGAGTGAGTTGGTAATGAAGAGTTTTAATTAGCTGTTATACAAGTGTTTTGTTTTTTCATGAAATGTTACTGATTATCGATGAGTAAAAACAAAACATCCTTCCCATATATTATTTAGCTATTATAACGGTGGCCCATTTTGTCAAAATATAAATACAATTTATGAAAAGGTTTACAATGTATGATTTATGTATTTATCTTTGTGTGTGGTCATTGCACACAAATCCATTCCGGCTTCAGGCTAACTTACTACTACACATGACTCTTTGTCCTCATCATCACGTCATGCCATGAAATATGACTTGAATGTAAATTTGTGCTTGTTAACGTTTTTGAGCTTTTGTGGTTTGAGATAACCAATGACTGTGATTTGTAAGCCCATCAAATAGGAATCAACAACTTCCCCACATTAAAATCTCATAGATCATTTGTCCCTAGCTTCTTATACAACTCACTGATCTGTTTATTAAAATAGACCCACCACATAGGGAGGCACCACAACAGCAAGTGAACAACAGGTAAAGAACTTTTGGTCATGGTTAAGCACAAAAACATGCTGCAACAGCAACACTAATGATTGTTTCACACAAATTTCTGTCTCGTGAGAAAGTCCTGTTTTTTGAGATTTAAAAATTATCGGGAGGTATTTTTACCTTTGGTGAATATTTGATGAAACAACATAATGTATTGGATATTGTATACAATTTGAAAATTATTATCATTTAAAGTCAGTTGTTAATTTATTCATTGTAGCAGTAAAAATGTTGTAAATATAAAATAATGGCAAAAAATATAATTATAAGTTAGTTGTTTTTTTTTTTCTTGTCCTTTCGGCTTATCCTGTGAGTTCAGTGTCGCCACAGCGGATCGTTTGCCCACATGTTGCTTTTGGCACAGTTTTTATGCCGGATGCCCTTCCTGACCCAACCCTCCCCAATTTCTCCTGGGAATGGGACCGGCACTATGTGGTTGGGGATGGGGAAATTGGCTGCTGGGGGTTCAGTGTCTTGCCCAGGGACGCTTCGACGTGTGGTTGGGCAGAGCGCAAACTTCGGTAAGCGGCCACAACCGCGCCACTGCCCATATAAGTCCAAAATTCATGATAGTGGTATAATCATCATCCCACTGAAGTTGAGGTCTTCTCTGTGACAGCCTGAAACTAATGAAATACTACATGAAGGTGAACTGTCCAATATGCATAGAAATTATTTTATGATGACAGCCAGCTCCTCCCAAATACCGCTTGCTGTAAAACTTAAAAAAACCTCATGTTCATCTGCTGCACAATGACCCAAATACAGAGGCCTTGAGCAAAGGACAAATCTCTACTTCAGTAGGAATTGGGCCATAAGAAACCACAGTTTTCACCCAAATGGTGAGAGGTTTCACTTTTCCCTATGTGTATGAGCTTAAATAATAAAATCATTTTCAAAAAGTGATTTCCAGCCATATCCTCCGTCAGTGATGATCCATCAAGACGACTAGATAAATCTCTGTGACTGTACCCGGAGATAAAAAAGGTCTATTTTCATAGGACACACACTGCATTTAATCTGCACATAAGTTACCAGGTTACCCAAAGAAATCAAGTATTACATGTAGTAATGCAGTAACCTGGTTATTGAAAATCTATTCCGAGATTTTCCTCTTTATCTGACTTATCTTAGAATTAGAGATCACAGTTTTGATTGCACAGTAACATAAGATACTGCTTCCTGACTTTTTGCTTTTCTGCAATGAGTGTGCTGCTGACATTGCAGTGAGGGAGGAGAGGCAGATACATCGGAGCTCCATTTGACGGAACTAACTGTCTGAGTTCAAATAGTGGACGATGAAAAGTGATTTGTTTAGATTTCTGAAGAACAATTTGTGATAGTTTTAGTTTGAATTTGACACTTGATTTTAAAATGTCTTCTTTCATCTAGCCACTCTACTGCACTACTATCACTGTCTGTAGCCAATTGTCTTGCACACAGATTTTCTAATTCCCTATAACCTGGTTACAGAAACCCCATTTCTGGTCTACATGATAGTTAAGGCTATAGCCAGATTAAGTGAATGTAAAGGCACTGACCTTCCATCAGTTTGCATAAAGTATCACACATCGAACCAAGTAACCATGCAAAAGTCATAAAAAGAGCCAACATGTCCTCTGGGACAAAGTTAGTCACTCCATTAGTGGTTGGATTTCTTTTCTAGCTTAATCTATTTCTTTTATATAATGAATAGCATCATATCATTTTACGTATAATATGAATACAAGTCTTTCATAATCCTAACTGTTTAATGGTAAATTGTTTTGATAGATATATATTTTGATGTTTACTTGACTGACATGCAGGCACAACAAAGCACGAAGTTCAATTTTATGTGCACACACATTCAATACTGCTGCTACTTTTAAAGTACTAGTTAAAATTGCTGCTACTGTTAAAATTTTGTTGGTATTTGTGGAAAAGAGCCAGTCTAACAAATAGTCTAGTCTTCAGTTGTAGCATACTTCCCCCCTACAAGGTAGATAGAATTATAAAGAGGCAGAAGGAGATTGAACATGCTTCAAATCATGCACACCATATCCAAAATGATTAAAATCACATTTCTCTGACTGTAAGCACTCATCACCATTCAGTGAATGCAAGGTTGGTTTACTTCCAATTTAGAATGATTCAGCACTCAAATGAAGGACGACAAGTATGGCTTTGGATTCACGCCACATGAAAGGATGCTGGGATACTCAAGAGGCAGGAAGGAGAAAACTATAGACAAGACATCTCACTGGAGTTAGTGCACAAAACACACACACACACACAAATGGGATTTACCAAAAAAAAAAATGTGTTTTTTCCTTTAAAGAAATATTGCATGAAATTGTTTAACTAGTTAGATATTTTAAGATCCACATGACTAAATGCAATATGTAAACCAATGAAATGTTTATTATTTTACATTATTGTATGAATAATGTATTATCTAAGATAGCAGGATAAATCAGAACCTTGACTTCACTTTTTTACTGAAGTATCCACATAGCATGAGAAAAATCATCCAAACATTAGATAAGAAAAATGGACAATGCAAATATGAGATCATTTTAAAGCATTTCTAAGTTTCCTGAATTCATAAAGTTCAAATGATTTCCTCAGGTTTATGTAAACTATCAACATTTGAAGTGTCTTCCAAACAAAGGCTGGGGGCACCCTGGGGACTAATCTTTTTAGAGAAGGATTTCTCCAAGCAAAATCCCTCTAATACTATAAGGCCACTGTGTGACAGGGCTCAGGCAGCCTGCCCGTGCCTGTCCACCCACACAGTTGTTTTATAATGCCTGACAGTCAACTGGGGGGGGGTCACCCACATCACACTCTAACACTTCTCAAAAACATTTGAAAGTAGCAACAATGTCCTCAGTGTGTTTTGCAGAATGAGAAAGATCACAGAGTCAGGTTGCCCTTGAGTGGGTTTACAAAGATTAGATTACAGGACTCTACAGCTAAGAGTCAGGCAGGTGTCACAGGCTTTTCAATATACGAGGTATATACACCGACTAACAAAACGCAAAACCCACGCTCATACATTCTGCACTCAACAAAGGTTGCTGCAACTACTCAGTTAAGGGTTTATTAGGTACATCAGGCTAACTTAACATGAAAGATTAAATAAACGAGTACATACTGTAAAGTTGAACCGAGATCTTGAAATAACAATATCACTGTCATAAATGCAGGATGTTTTGAAGGATTGTTGTGTTGGACCGCTTCAATTTTAACTTGATAAATCAGGTGCCACTGGAACAGCAATGTGTTGAAAACTTAAAACCTCATGATACTATCATGAGATGTTTTATTTTGGTTTGAGCTCAAATAGTTTGCATTTTATTCCCCCTCTAATGCTAATACAAAAAATCTCTTCAAAACTGTGCATTGCAATGAGTCTGATCGTAATTTCACAGAGGACGATCAGATATCGTTTGTGAGCTTTTCATTATCTTCTGTTCATCTGTCTTCATTTAAGCAGTGGTGGGAATCATGGCTTTTGTGTTGCTCTGACCAGCTATAACTGGTAATAATTGACCCCGTCTACAGCCTAACTGTGGAACATTAGCCACAATGGCTGCTGGGACTCCGTGTCCACTGATTGCAAATGAGAATGCACTTGGGACTGTTAGTCTGGCAGGAAAAAAATGTCTGTGAAGCATTGTAATGAATTCAGTGTGTGTGTGTGTGTGTGTGTGTCTTCTCTTTGTAGAGTAAATTGCAGAGGTACAGTATCTTGAAACAAGCAGATTGGTGTGTGGAACAACAAATAAATGGCAGCATCACATTTCTACTCCTTTGTGTCCTATAGTCCCTTTAATTTAAAGCAACTTCCACAAAACTCTGTTGAATTAGTGCATGTCTCCGCTGAATCTCAGCAGGCATAATATTTTATTTATAAGAAACGTGTTTCTTGCCAAGTACCTACTTTTCTTCTTATAAACAAATCCCACAAATTCCAGGAACCGATGTTGTCATGTCTGTTTCATAGCTCTCATCAGGGACAGCTCCCACCAACTTGTCAGTAAGATCCAGCTTTGCAGCCACGTGCCTCACGAGAAAGACACATTCACAGGAGAGAGCGGAGAAAGGATCAACTTTATGCAAATATTTTCTGAAGCAGTTCAGCTACAGCCAGGCAAGAACCAATCATGACAGTATTGTTACGCCCTGCTCAGTGTGTCTGCTCCCATAGTTTTATCAGGAAGCCCAGACCAATCACTTGCTCAGGGACAATTACTGGCAGCTAATCTGCATACAAAATGTCCCCGCAGTCCCCATGTGTCTTACCCACTCCCTCAAGCAGCAGGCTCTGCAGGGTTGTAACTATACTGAGTTCACATTCACAATTGAATTTATGGGATTTGTTAGCAAAAATATCAAAGATCACCACCTTTTTCACCAATTTGCTTTGTTGTCAGCGTATTTTGACTCTGGCTTGATTCTCCCAGTAAAAGGATTTTCTTTGGGGACTACTGTACCGTATTCCTGCCGTGTTCACTAGTCAGGTTTGTGTTCAGAGGCAACAAAGATGAAGACGCAGGTGTGGACACACGCAGACAGGCTGGCAGGCACAGTGAAGGTAAGGTTAATAAAAATGAGAACAGGCTTATCTATAAACCAGACAAGCAAATAGAAAAGACTGTGGGCAGACAAAACCCACATAAGAAGGAAACCTACCTCTTATCTCGGACTGCAGAATTACCTGTGAGCTGCAGTGATCAGGTCAGAGCTATAAACTGTATGAAAATTTGGAGTTTGACAGGAGTTTTATTTTGAGGAGGAGAAGCAGCGGACTGATATCTTTGGATTAGACACTCACAGAAAATCTGCATGTTCATAGTTTAACAGAGAAACTGATTTAATTGATATGCGGACTCTCCTTTCATTGTTCTGTCTGACCAATAATACTGATAAAATCATGAGCTGTCAGCAGTGAAGCGTTTGACAGTTTACACTGCAGTCATCTTTAATGTGCGATTACTTTAGCACATCTGGCTACAGATCACATAAAAATCCACATCTCAACAGCAATTTCACATATTTCAAGCAAGCTGCTTTATTGAAACATTATATATGCAGGTATTTAATTACCTAAAGTGTGTTGATATTCTTTACCTGGTCTGTACAATATATCTGGTGCACATTCGGATATCTATATATGCAAATTTTTACAGCACCTCACCTCATTTCACCAAAAAACTGTTTGAAAATGTTATCAATTCAAACAAAACGACATCAACTTTGGCCCGATTCTAATTCTCAAAAAGACGTCCCTCAAATCTCACATTATAACTGATCCGTCTCGTTTGCTGATGAGTCTCTGGAATGATATTGGAATAACCTCTAGAAAACCCTTAACACGACCAGTACACACATTATTGCAAGCAGTCATAGTACAGTAGCATCAGCAGTTTTGAGTGTTTGTCTGAAATGTAGCCCTATGACTTTGTGCTACCCCCTTGTTGCTAAGTGAATGCAGACTCCCCTCCACTATGCATGAACACATGCTGGCAGGACCTGTTAGGAGACTTGGGAGTGGGCCTTTGACTGTCCTACAATCGCATTTGCAGCTGTCTTGGTCAACAACAATAACTGATTTGTCCAACTGCACTACATGATGAGTCATCCAAGGCAACTGAAAGCACAATAAAGTCCAGATGAATCATTCACCTTTGTTGTTTAACATGACTAAGATTAAGATAGTAGGTTTCATTTCAGGTGGAGGGGGCTCTGAATGAAATTATGCCCAGGGCACCAAGAGAGACAGGACTGCTTTTCTACCCCTATTGACACTCTCCTCTCATCCTCTTCCTTTCTCTTTGCCGCTCTCTTGAAGATGATATGATAGTCCTGGTAATTAGCTTGTGAGAGGTGTGAGAGGGCCAGTGGTTGGCTGGAGGAACAGGAGTGTGTGCTTGGCAACAGGCTAAAGATAATGAAGTGATCTGGCGTGAGAGCCCTGGCTGCTAGCGCTCTGAACTCTGAAAACAGCGTGGAGATGAGATGGACGATCGGCTGAAGAGAAGAGTATCGGGGACATCCCTGAATACCCACTCACCTGCCCGTACGTACTTATTCACAGTCTGATGTGTCCCCACAATCTCGCTGTTTTTCCTAATTTGCCAAGTAATCAAGCGGGTTTCATTCAAAGCAGAAAGGTCACACACGCTCTTGTTTTGTTTACTTGGCTGCCGACGCTCGTGAGTGTCCAATCATATTTCTGTGAAATGCACTGGAAAATCTCAGCCACCCGAGAGAAAAAAATATGGTGAGGGCAATGACCTTGAAATAGAGGATTATCTCCTGATTTGTAGTCTGATCTATGCTTTCACGGTTCCCACAACAGATACAGCTTGATAGCTGAGGAGCACACTTTGGGAGGGGGATACAGAGAGATACAGGCAGAGAGATGCAGAGAGTATATTTCATACGCATCTAATATGTGGACCAGAGATATGAATCTTACCCATTCGCAGGAAATCAGGAGTGGTTTTATAGATTAAAGGGTCATTTCACTTGACTTCCTAAAGGTATAAAAAAGTATACTTTGCTTTCAGATAGTAGCCAAGCAGATGGGCGGGTTTTAGGATGTCTGCCCCTGAGTACTCTGTCCTACTGAACTTTCAGTGGCAGCACATGTGGCACATGTATGAAAAATTAATTCATTGTGATTTGCCTTTGATGTTTAAGTTGGCTCCTAATTGATATCCACAAACAACTAAAGTATTCTAATAAATAATAGACGTGGCATAATTAATGAAATGCTTGAATATGTTTCTCTGTGTCTGAAGGGAATTTGGAGTAGATCAAAGGCTCAGTAACTGTATTTCACAGTCTCTGGTTTATTTCAAAGAAGGCTTTCAGTAGCAGGTGGATGATTAATGCCTCACTGCTGGAGATGATGTCTCTGCTCTGCTAAATGGTCTCATAAAGCAGAGGAAATTGGAATTTGGCAGTAACTATTTTTTATCAACAGCATAAAAATGTCACTTATTTGGACAAATGAGACTTTAAATGAAATTTGGTTTTCTAGTTGCTTGATAGCAAGTAAAACATCTTCAAGCGGATGTACTAAATTCAATTAGTGTGGGACCCCACTTAAGCAAATGTAACCCTAATTAGGACAGAAGAACGGTGCAGTGTGAATCTTATATGCAGACCTACTGTTAAACATCTGTTGGCTTTTAACTCCGAGTTAAAGAAATCACTTATCTGTTTTCATTTTTCACCATTCATAACAAATTCAGTTGTAATTGCTGAATTATTAATTCACTGAGTGAGTTTCTAACCACTCCACTGTCTGCTTCAACCTGTACTACTGTGGCTTCTCAAACTAAATACATTTTCCACACATACGATGAGTCATGTTTTTTTTTTTTGACACAAGAGAAACCTTCTGTCCCACATATCTGATGTGAAGTATACAACACAACTTTTTTTCAATCTGAAGCTCCTCAAACGGGAAATGAAAAAAGAGACTTTTACACAAGGTGCAGTCAACGTAACTTTCAGCAACAGCTTTATTTATTCAAGCAAATGTTTGATGCATAGTTACCAACACATACGATTGCAATGACTTCCTGGATTCCTGCAGATTATGCCCCTTTTAAGACAGAGGCAGACCTAAGCTAAGCTGAAAAGCAGCTGAATGGAGTTTCATGAATAAATAAAAATAAATCAAATCTCTGCATCCATTGATCAGAAACAAAGAAAGAGATAAAGACTGACACAAGATCCCCAGAGTGCCCCTTACCTGCCCTGTCACTCCTAAATACATATGCAACAATACAACCATACATGTCTCAAAAGACAATGACATGAAAATAAGGGTGATCCATAGGACAAAGACAAAAATACACCTTGCATGCCACATACATACATACATATATATATATATATATATATATATATATATATATATATATATATATATATATATATATATATATATATATATATATATATATATATATATATATATATATATAAAGAGTATCATGCAGACTAGTACAGTATCATGTTGTTCACAGCAATGCTTGAGAGGCAATCATCACAAAAACACAAGGAATTTAACTAAGCCTGAACTAAATGTTTCTATAACTTTTTTTAATTAGAGTTCACCAAATGCATTTCAGTGAGTGTAATGTTCTGAGATAAAGTTCCCCCCAACAGGGTATTATTATGAAAGGATCCTGATGAGATGTGATCACACACATAACAATAGCAGTGCTGGAGGTTGTTTTATTAAGCCTTCAGTCTGTTTCCATATACAGTACAGTAGCATCAACAGAACAACTGCCCACCAAAACCCACACACATCCCCCTGCTGCACACCGCCCACTCGCTAAAAGACAGGATAGAGAAACAAAGACAAGAGCAACTATATCAAGCTACTTATAAACAGATATTACTGTACAAGTCTACATGTAAAATTGGGATACATATTCAAGGATATCAAACAAGTGAATTTATGAAGCCTTCACATTTCTTGCGCTATAAGAACCCTCATTAACTGCAGATATTTCTTAAATGGCCATTTTGGACAACCTCTCTGACATAAAATATGATACACGTGAATAACCTCTGGGAGGAATTTATGTGTGTCAGCAGCTCAATGCTGTAAATGTGTCCATCAATCATTCATGTTACAGTCAATAAAAAGTTCATAAAAACACAATTCATTACAGTTCAGTGACTGATTTATTGATGCACTTGTGTCAGAAAAAGGATGATTAATATGTCTCAGCTGTAAGAATGTTTGGAGAGGATTAAATTAGGAGCAAATTACTTTGGGCCACTTTTAACTCACGGTCCAGGTCTTACAGTTTGTTAAAGAAAAAAACTGGCCACACAAATGCTGATCAATCCAGAGCAAACTGTATTTAGTATTTAATTTATCACAAATGCATTTACCCAATAAAAAATCTAACAGTAGTTAAAGCTGGAGAACAATGGCTGATCAGCAGTTAGAATCAGGTTGTCACATCTGTCAATAAACTGTGTACAGCAGACCAGTACCTCACTGCTGACATTTGATTTTCATTTGTTTGCTTTTATTGATGATTCTACTTTGCATTTTTAAGGCTGACAAAGTTGTTGCAAGCGCATATAAAACTCAGGAATATAATAATAATAACAATACATTTAAACAGTGACACACATGTTCAATTGCCACCTAAACAACTCTGTACAGATGAACATCTACAGCCTGCAGCTGTTGGCATTAAATGATTCTCAGAGGAACTCAAAGCTTCAGATGAAAATCCACAAGTAACACCTGTGCTTCAGGAGACGTCAGGAGACACCTGAAGTGTCTGATTGTTGCAGTAAATTAAAATGAGAAATAACCATAAAGATGTAATAATAATGAGTTAGAGAGCCAAGGAAATCATCTACTCTTCCTTCCATCAAGAGGGAGGTCAGAGTGTTGGGTCAACTGAAGCATCACGCATGGCAAAAGCTACAGTTTGGCTTTAATTCATATGCAAATACTTATCTCTGCTAACATTGATTCACATATTTAAAAACTTTTATCAAGTAGAAAGCCTGCAGAAAGGGTTAAGAGGTTAAGGTTCAGTTTGACAGCTTTATCATCTGAGACACACAGTAGATGGATGGATAAAGTCTCCTTTGCCATGTTCAGTCCTTGGATCTGTGTCCAAGAAAGGACTTTTCTGAAATAACAGTGGGATGTCTGGGGAAGAACAAACCTGAAGCAATGGACTAAATAACTGTGGACATTTTCCAGCACAGTATTAAAGCCACTCTCTAAAGGAATTAAGGTCGTCCTGGACACAACAGAGAATCTCTCCAAATGAAAATAACATAAACTAAAGGTTCTGTGAAAACCGAGATTGTCGATAGCCCGCAACGCTGTTCGGCTTATTACTACATACTGTATGTGTCCAGTTGACCTCAGGGTGACCTCAGGGTCCTAGATATTTTTGAAGGAGTAGTTTCGGATCTATTCGAGGGGATAGATGGTATATAATAAATCTCCTACTTCCCTCCCACAACCTGCCTACTGTTTGACATGAAGTCTATTTGTTTGTGTTTGCATGAAATAAGTTGGTCCGCATTGAGCTGATTGCTGTATCAGTGGAAAGAGGGTACATTTTTCAACAGATGAGTTCTGGAGTGACTCACCTGGTTTCACCTCAGCCCCACCACCACCCTGGCCTACTTTATTTCCCATCCTTCACCTCAGCTGCCTCTTTGAGATCTGTTCCAACTCTTCTGCTCATTCTCTCCCTCTTCCTCCCTTCATCCCTCCCCCCCCCCCATTGCTCTCTCCCACCGTGCTCCCCCTCTATCACTCAACCTCTCTCCCTGCATCCAAATGTCCACTACTTCCTCTTTATTTGTCTTGATTTGTCTGAAGTCTTGTTTTCTTCCCATCACAAACGTTGAGTCTCATTTGACGCAACGTCTTCCAAGGGAATTTAAAGAAACCGGCTGATCCTTAGGATCTGTGTGTGTGGGGGGGATGGGGGTAGTACCAAAAGACTGAGAAAATCTTACAGCCCCCTGGGCCTGTAAACATCCTGCAAACTTTATTGTTTAAACCCAAAAATGGATGGTTGTCAAGCTTCAAACAAAGCTATTTCTCTTCCTGAAAAGTTGACATTTTGGTGATACATGCAGGGTTTCATTCAGCATCTCAGTGTGTGACTGAGAAAGAAAAATGGAGTTGAGTGTCACACTTTCTAAGAATTTTCCAAACCATGACAGGCATTGTTTCAGTGTATTATACTCTATTGCACACTTGACAGGGGGGCTTCTTCTTTTATTCTCACAATCAGACAAACTCCAAACTCCTTATCAGTGACCTCCTAATGTCAAGATGTCAAGGGCAAGTGCAGCTTTTCAGAAGATGCACATAAGATGTTTTTTTGCCTTTGACTGCAGGATTCACAAAAGTAATGCAAATAAAATTTTCATTATCCCAGGAAGGAAACTTCTTTTTCGACTCCTAGTACATAATTACCTATTACTCAAAGGTCTCAAAGCTTCAGTGTGTGACGTGATGAAACACTGATGGTTTGGGATAGAAAAATACATTGTTTAATGTTAATACATTAAATACATTTTAACACCTCGGGTTTTGCACCTGCACATCTCCACTGACTACACATTGGCATCTTTTCTATTGAGTAAAGTAACTTGTGGATAGACTGTAGGCATCTGATGTTGTGCATTAATCTAAAACGGCTGGCACACGAACCATGTGTGGTCTAATGATAGTAAACAATACATTTACAGTGGTGCTTTTAATCAGCGTAAGTGTTTCTGTGCTCTTAGCTTGTCCAGCAGGAAATCAGAAGCACATTCATGTGCTAGTGTTACTGTTGACATGCTAACCTCTCTTGTGTGGGCTGTTGTTGTTCTAAGTCGTGTCCACGGGTCTCTGGACAAACAGAATACAGCAGCAGGGATTAACATTGACTGTTTATAAGTGTATCAGCTATTATATAGTTTGGCATGAACCCAAGAACATGACTACTATATTAGCTGCTATAATTAATCCAAATTCCGCTGGTTATGTTAACGTAGCTTTTGAACATGTTTCTAATGACAGGGTAAATCTCTGCTCTGCAGTAAATCTGTCATCGTTCCTTCCTTTTTCACGCACAGCAGACCAAAGAGCCATTTTTAATCCACTGGCCATATTTTCAGTGCAGGAGAGCAACTTATAAATGCCTATTTGTCCATTATCCCATTCGGCACGTTCGCTGACATCAAACTCTTTAATGAGAGATTGTGGAACAGCCACTTCTTATTGCTATTTAAAACTTTGATTATCCCCCACTGAGTTGCCACATGTCTTTGTTTTTCAAATTGAATCTGTGCAGCTTTTGAATCGGAGACTTACACCATCAAATACAACTTTACAATATGCAAGTGAAACTGAAGAATGTACATATTCATTTGTTTCTATTACATTTCTACTCTACAGGTTAATCTCTCTTTCTAGGCTGACTGCTGATTGGAGGCCTGCCAGATTTGGATCTCCTGGAATTAGAGCTCTGAAGACTATAAGGGAGCTGGTCTTCAGTGTGTTTTCCCTCTTTCTGCTGGTTACCACTGTTTGGTTTTGTTTGGTTCTGGTTTATACATTTCAGCACTTACAGCCACACCATGCTTACACACATCCCCACCTACGCTACTGGTATGACTGACTCTCACATGCCATGATTTGATTTATGCTCATTTTAATAAACCTTATTATTTGCGGATAATCTCTGTGTCCTTTTCCTGTTTTTGTCATGGCCTCTGAGCTGGCTTAAAACAAATCATATACACAGAAGACAATTACTTGCCAGTTTTGTCTCCAATCTTCCTCCCTCTGCTCCCTTTTCTGCTCTTTTTTACACCTCCCCAAACATCTATTCATCTCTGATTCTCTGAGTCATGGTCTTGGGTTCATGCCAGACTGATGGAGGTAACATGACTTTGAGGTAAAACTCTGCTGATTGCTGTGTAATGGAGGCGGCTTGATGGCGTGAGTGCTGCCAGAGGCTTGTAGACCAGCTCTGTATAAAAGGTGTTTTCTCGGCAGGTCACCAAACGGCCTCGGGAGCTAAGTTAACATTATTTCCTCAGTCACTTGGCATGACCTCTTCAAAAGGTGACTCAGACCCACAGGGGCACGGACACAGTCTCTCTGCGTGCATAAATGTATACACATTTAAACACTGACTGTGTGAATGCACAGATTCCTGTCTCATTCAAACACTTGTACTCTTGTATAAATTATAACCACACTACTGTCTCCTCAAAACCGCTTGCAAATAGGATTCAGGAATCAGCAGTGTTAAAAATTCCCAAACTGAACATTTTAAACAATATGACTACTCATGCTCATTTTTCTCTCGGTTGTGTGTAAACTGGTTCCATCATCTCTAAACACAAACGTTTTTTTCCAGTAACTTGCAAATGATCAAAATGTGCTTTGCATTGTTGGAACCTAAACACAGAAACCCCATATTAAGCAAAAGAGTACAATAGAACAAATACAGCTCTGCCATAACCTAAACTAGGCCTTACAGTATCTGCTGTGAAACTGGATCTTCATTCTCATGGCCGCCTGTGTGTGAAAACCCCTATAACCATAAACAGTGCAGCTGGTAATCCATTCAGAGGGCCAGGAAACTTTAGTATTTTAGTCAGCACAGTGCAGAGCCAAGTGGCTTTAACAGCTCCTATGATGCTTGTGAAAGCCTGCGAGTCCTTCACCTGGATATCATTGCCCGAGATCCCAGGGACTCCCTCCTGTTCCACAGAGAAGGACCGGGCAGACTCATGTGCTCTGCAGATGTACATGATCTAATTGACTGAAGGATTTAGCAGATAGGTTTATCTCCTGTGATTTTACTCATTAAGGAATTTAGTGAAAGTGGACTAATAAGGAAATACAGAAGTGTTTTTGGTAAAATTGTATTGCTGCATGCTGATGTCCTTTCTGTTATTTTTAAACCAAACTAGTACGTGGTTCTCTCCGTCAGTGCACTGCTCTGGTCAAGATAGTTCAACAACCGCCAAATGAAGTTTGGTACAGATATGGTGTCAATGATGATTCACAATGACTTTGAGTTTTTTCATTTATAAAATCAGCTATTTCTACATCTACTCTATGAATGAGCACACATTTTTGTTCAGACATATATGGTTCTCAGGTGATGATTGTAAAGACTGGTGGGTGTCTCGGGCAATATCACAATGTTGATAATTGGGATTTTGAGTAAATTGTCTCCACAACTATGGGATCATCAATTTTTGCACACATATTCATGCAAATGTTTTACCTTTCATAGAATGTATTACTTTCACAGCAAATGTATTAATTTTCATAGAACCATCATCTTGCTCAAACATTTAATTTGTCAAACACCTGTCAAAATATTCCCAACATATTTAACCATGCTTTGTGTTTAGTGCTAATCTCAGTTGTTAGTCGCTTTGGATGAAAGCATCTGCTAAATGTAAATGTAATTTATGACCAGCTAAACATTATGTCAGCATTGTTACTATTGGCATTGGTATTTATCTCAAAGCACTGTTGAGCTGAACAGCCTCAGAGCCTGACAGGAGACTTTTACTCTTCTTTTATTGTAATCTGTGTTCAGTGGCACCTTATTTTAAGACTTATATTATGGCACAAACCCTAATAATTAGATAAGAGGAAAGCCTGTGATGATTAATATCTGTCCCACTCGGCACCATACCTCCTCCACATGGTGCATCAGCCTGCAGGAGGTTGTCTCAGTGGTTGCCACACATCCCATCATGCGTATTTTCTCCATCACTGATTCTGAAAATTTCTTATCCTACAGCTACAGCCACATGATTAGTTTTCACATGGTTGCCCAGATACAAAGAGCATAGCACCACACAGACTCTCTCTGCGATGCAATCTGTCTCTCTTGACCTTGATCAACCCAGGTGAATAGCTATTGTGCAGCTGAAAACTACAACTTTTAGAAAGTACAAGTTGAAATAATACATCAAGTGAGAAAGGCTAAAAAAAAAAAAGCTTGGTTTTCCCGTAAAAGTGGCGAACACGAATTAAGATAGAGCAGTTTGTCACTGTCCGTTTCTCACAACTTGATAAAGCTGCTGTGCAGAGGGTACCTTCTTATCAGGGGACTATAGCTCTCTGCTGGAAGACTTCCACCACTTTCCAACAACCCTAAGCCCACCAGGCTTTTATTGCTTGTATTGCTCATCATCCAGCATTAGTTTTCTCCCCAATCAAAGAGGACAATTAAAGCATTGTGCTCCAAACTATACTGTACAGTTTCATTATGTGAGCCAGTTTGCTTGACAGTGCGGGTGTGGGTGGCATTTTTGGAAAATGAGGTAACTTTTTGTTCTTAAATGAGAGCTGTGGTGGGTGAAGTAATCATGCTCTCACAGTCATCCAATGCTTACGAGGACAACACTGATTGCCTAAATGGGTCATTTACACCTGGTGCAAACAAACTATGCCCTCAACTATGGGCCAGCATGCAAGAACACAGGGAAGAAATAATGATAATTTGAAGACAGATGAAAGGTTTCAAATCCTAGCTCTATCTCACTGTTCTTCCCTTAAGCACTCTTCATCTCTACCCTTATTTATTCCCAAATTTTAGACCCCCGTCACATCCATCAGTCTCTGCTTTCTCTACCGATCAAACCTCCCCATTTTCCTGTAGCATGTGTTCAATCACAACCCTTTAAAGCACTTTACAATCTTCTGCACTTCACTTCCACCTTGCATCTGTACAACACACCTAGAGGAGACACCCAATAACAGTCAATTTGAAAAAGGTGTAACTCCCAACCTCATGTTCCAGGGGCAGAGGGAATGACGGAGAGGGGGAATGAGCAAAACCGCTAGTGCAACACTTACATCTAGTGGTAGAAAGTTAAACTGCAACTAAAAACCACAGGCACACACTGTTGAATAATGGCTAAGACATGACCAAACCTCTCAGTTGTGCCTCCACTGTGTAAGTTGCTTTGAGTGACACATCTGTCTGCAGCAGGATGATGACTTACACAGGAATAAGCAGCTTTTTAGAATCATTTCATCATAACTCAGATGGACAATGGAAAGGCAGCAGTGACTTTTCCATGACTCTGGATGCTAACACCCGTCTGCCTGTCCTGACCCCAGCTCTCCTACAGCTGGATGTTCCAAAACAAGTTCATAACATTCCCATTCGCTCTACGGATCTGTGCTGACTCTGTGCTGACACGGCCCATTTTCCTGTAAGTCATTTTTATCAACTGTTGCCAAACTTCATCTCATCTGAGTAACAACTGTCTCGGTGTTGTTTCGTTCAGCTCTGCACTGTCTGGCTTTCTGAGTTTGTTTCATTGCTTTCATTGCTTTCATTGCATTGTTCTCTTCTCCATAAGAATCAGGATTTGAGTCTCTGGCGTTTCAGACATGTGATGAGACACCAAAATTGTCTGCACTAAATAAAAGACAAGGGCTTCAACTCAAGCCTTTAACTCCCTTCCTTTCTCCTGCAGTGGCCATAAGCCTCAATCACAATCTCCTCTGTGTTCTGGGGGATTTTTACTTTCCTGATCACTGACAACAAGGTGGTGCCAACAGCTGTTTGAATTTGCTTTGAGGCGACGGCTCCTGCCGCCATGTTTAGGAAAAAACATTTAAAGGACATTAGGTGGCTTGGATCTGACTTCAAATGGAAACTCAATCAGGGTGTGAAAATACTGGGCATCAGCCTGTGCTTTTCACTGTTGCTTGGAGTCTGATACTATTTGAGAGTGATGGACAGGCAAGTTGTGAGAATCACACTTGTAAATATAATTTGTGGACGAGGCCAATTGGTGGGAGATGTTTGTTGTTGGCTGGGTTTGCTGTCCCGAGTGTGAGAGTGTAAACCTGATCTGAAATTTGATAAATTATGTGGATAAGATAAACTAAAACAGGCAGTCTGGGGTTACGGAGCAGCTGATTACATTTGCAAAGGACTGAGCTGACTTGAGCTAAGATAATCTCACTGAGGCTTTGATGAGTCGTGAAGAACAGGCCTGACTGAAAACGAGTTGAGTTGAACTAAACTGGCACTGTATGACCTAAAACCTCTCTGGTCTGTTGGGTGGAGTGGGTACTATTGGCTGGACTGCATGCAGCTGAGCTGATGAGCTTCACAAAGTGGAGCTCTTTTCACCTCTTCTTCGGGGATGAGCACACAAGCCCGATGATGTCATTGTCATGGTAACAGTCTCTGTTTGAGGTTACAGATTCAAACTGTGCACTGGTTACAGAAAGCTCCAGCAATCCATCAAAAGTCAAAATTCTTTGTTATAATACCTCTGGGGATGATAAAACCCTACACCTCTCATGCGTTCAACCCCCCCCCCCCCCCCCCCCCCCCCCATTAAAATTTCTAAAGCCACTCCACAGGCCTCTGATACCAATATATGTGTGTATACAGTATGCACAGACTTTTGCCTGTGTGAAATCATGCATGAATCAGTCTGCGTGACACGACTGTATGTGTAAGTGTAACAGAGATGGAGGTAGGAGATTCGGCTCATTAGCTTTGCCACCAGCCAGATTCCCCCAGCGCTGAGCTTTAGGCCGGGGGCAGGGGGCCTGGGGGCCTGGGGCGGCTGACATCCTGATTGGACAGCTGTCTGAACAGATGCCTGACACATTCATGAGGACAGGTGGCGGGAAATAAATCCAAATATATTTTTCCTTCATTGTCCTGTCTTCATCTTCCGGTGCAGACAAAGTTGCGCAGAGGCAGATTTTCTTTAGTACAGCTGTGATAGTGGTGCAGAACTATTAAAACAGTCTGAATGTTTTTAATAAGGTGATTTGTTACATCATTTCACCCTTTTAAATTGATTCTTAAAAATGCAACTCAATCTTTTGTAGTTATTGGTTTTTGATATTCCATGGTTTTGTTGCAACGTATTCTTTGTTAGAATTCTACCTAAATTTGGTCACAAATTCAATTTTGTTCATTTTGACGTCAACTTTATTTGGACAAGAGGTCACAGAATCTGCCACATTGTGGCTAAAATGAACAAAGAATGTTCTTGAAAAAGAAACAGAGGTACTGAAATTACATCCCAGGCAGATCAGCACAGACTAAACTGGATGTGTGGTCACTAAAGATTTGTTCAGACACGCAATCTGCTGCCAATGGCCAAAGGGGAGCAGTAATCAATTAGGCTCACATGGTATTGCAGTAATTATGTACTCCAATTTACTCCTGGAGGGTGGAGGTGAGGGTGTGTGGGAAGGGGGTGGCATAGGTGGAGGGGGTTGGTGGATTGAGAGGGAGGGAGGGCAGGAGAATCATTTTATGCTACTCCAAACCACTTCCATCCATGTATCTCTCAGATCGTATCACATTGGAGCGCCAACACACCAATTCAAACTGGCACGGAGGAAACCAGGTCCATATTTCCCCCTAATTGGTCATTTCCAGGGGTAAGCCTCGGTTTGAGAAACCTACTTCCAGGACAAGGCTTTTCTTAAACAAGCAAGGGCTTAAGACAGAGGCTACATCTGGGAGGCAGGCAGGCCAGCAGGCAGGCTTTGATTGGGTTTGTCCCAGCAGTAAGTGGGCTGATTGCAGGGTAAGCAACGCGTTACATCAGCTTTTAGTTTCCTATTTACCTTATGTCGGAATAGAAAGGTATGTATTGTAGGATCTACAAAGTAAATGGGGAGGCAGAAAGGCTGAATACATTTCAATTACAGTGTCCTTGACTGTGAAACTACACAATTCGCTGATGCTACTGATTATAGAGCCAGGGCCCCCCTAATGTACAGTCTAAACTGAAATGCTCGACATTGTATTTTGTAATGGGAAAACCTCTGTAGAACTCTTGCCTTACCACAGTTTACTTGCCTGTGTAACTGTCTGTTGATTGCAGATATATACAACAGGTACTGTACACAAAAAAAAAAAAATCGGTGCCTTCACTCACGCAAACCAATGCGATGGAGGAACCTGGAAATACTTTATTCATACCACCACATACATCGGGAGTGTGACTCTTTGACCTCAATCCTTGATCCATGCATTTCTTTATTTGACACTTCTAGGGGCCTGATTAAAATCACAGCTTTGTATTTCACACCTTTTGCTCTGCCTCGCCTGGAGACATTTCTGGAACGGGACCTTAGTGATATTCAGCCTAGAAATATCCATTGCAGCACATGCACTGACACACACAAACACGCACATGCAAACACATCTGTGCTGGGCAGCTTTGGATCAGGCCGCTAAGCGCTGCCAGATTTCAATCATATAAATGGCTATTGGATTTCTAGCTGCAGGTTACCGGTGATGAGCAGATCCACATCTAATAGATTCTAATGTGTAATTCCTGTGTGACTCCGCGGTGTGTGCATGTGTGTGTGATTGTGTGTTACCCCTTCTGCGAGCACCTTTGTATGAATTTGCATCCACCAATGCAGGCACACTGGCCTGTGTTTTATTTGAAGTCTTCACATATATGTGCATGTATGTGTGTTTGGGTGCGTGGTTTGCTGCATTTGTGAGTTGTTCTGGTAAAATATGAGGTTACAGGAATGTTTGTCAACAGTCCACAGCAGGTGAATCGGATTTCTGGCATATTTTACTGGCGCAGGGATGTGTTGAGCACTGGGGGGCAGTGTATTGTAGGGTTGAACTAGCCCACACAGTACATCAAAACTCAACATGGGTGAGCAGGCCTAACAATAGACCGACTGTTACAGTGTTAGAGCCAGAGCTCTCCTCACCTCCACCAACGGAAATCACTTACGGAATTTCTACAACTGGCAAAGTGCTGAGTGAGGCAGCCTCAGTGCACTGTAACAGTAAAATCAGTCCACTTTACAGAGTTACAGTGCTGTATGAAGAACTGAAAGGTTAATCAAACACGTGTGAGCATGGCCAAGTCACACAGAACTTTATTAACATCTAAAATGACTTATGTTAGATGAGCCCAGTATGAGCACACAACAAGGCAGGTAGGGGTGTAATTCATCAGAAAGAGGGCAACAATAAAATAATTAACTATGCACAGAAGTCAAGAGTGTGTGTGTGTCTGGGTGTGTGCAAATATATGTTCTTCTGGGTGCTGCTCCACTGTAATAACATCAGCAGGTGGCCCAGCTAGTCTTTTACCCACCCCATCCCCTCTGCTTTCCTCCCTGTGCTCCACCGCAATGGAAAGCAGGTGTCCGACCCTGGTCTGGGGACAAAATTGAATTAATGTGCAAAAACAAATTACTCCATCAGCTGCGTCTCGAGGTGCCGTAGTGACAGGCCTGCAGACTCATACGGCCAAAGCTGAATGCACTGTCACCCAACACTTTGCCGACCAGCCTAATACCCACACCTATTACACAAGGATTCATGGGAAAACAACAGTCGGGGCCAAAGGTGACGATGAAAAGAGGGGAAAAGACGAGTGCAGGAAGGAGAGTGGAGGTTAGGGAGGACAAAGTTATATTCCTGCAATTACCTAGGAGATCTCATGTAGACCGTAGCAGCTTGTTTGCCTATGGTGGACATCCAAAAAGGAGTGTGCTAGTCCCCTCGATCTGCAAGGCTTTAAGGAAATGTTTTGTCTAATTGGAAGCGACGGTAGTCAATACACAGTCGGAATCCCACCCTTGAATGACATGCCCAGCTCTAATACTGTCTCCAATTTCAGGATTACCCTGATAATAACTGAGGCAGCCATTTCCAACATACACACGTGCACACATAGACAGGCTCACAATACACACAGACAGTTCTGGCATTGACTTTGCAGCAGGGCACAGAGAGTAAATGTCTGAAACCATTAACTGTGTTGCCTCCAATGAGGCTCTCTTGGCAGGTTGCTCATGAGAACCATCTAGAGGAGCTGTAAAAATGACAAAGTCAATATCAAGGATAACCACAATTACCGGCTTTCTGGGGCCCAAAGAGTCATTGTTGTTCCTGAGGAGAGCGTCTACATGTGCGCTGTGAATGTGTCTCTGTCATGCTGTTTATCAGGGATCAATACTTTGTGCTTAAATTTCAAAAGTTAACAAAATTACTTTCATTCAGAACATAAGCAAGTTGAATGTCTTGGCACTTTTTCTTGTCCTCTGTTTAATCATCCTGAAGTATGTGCACCCCACAGTGAATTCCTCTCTCTATCAGTAGCAGAATCTACAATGCAGCATGGCTATATTTACAAATGTTTCCCACTGGTTTCCAGGCAACAAAGGGCTTTCCCCCATGATGAACGCCAAGCTTCCAGTTGCCCCCCCCCCATCCATTCTTGATCCTTTTCACCCCCACCAACGCAGCTACTACTAACCCTCGGTAATCACATCATCACCCATCATTATACCTTTTTCCTTAGAAAAAAAGCAGCTGACCAGAACTGACATCCCTGAGACTCCTTCGTCCTTAACCTGCCCTCCCCAAACTCATTTGATTTGTACTGTAACAACTCTACAGGCCTGCATTGCTGCTGGAACTCAGTCTCAACTTTCTGTCACATCAAATTCCTGCTGGTGGGGGGAGGGGCGTGGGGGCCGAGGTCGGACAGAGGTCACCGTATCCCATAATGCTCAAGCCAACAGCCAAACTTTGATATGAGAGATGAAGCTGGCACAACATGGCGAGGCAAAGCAGGGTGAGGTGGCCCCATAATTTTCAGCCTCCTAATTTATGAAAAAATGTATGGAATGACATCAGCAGCTATCAAAACAAGAAAGGGATAGGGGAGGGGGGAAATGAAGGGTGTCCTGGGGATTTTCTCTGGCCAACAGTGGTTGATTAAGTGAGGGTGTGGGTGGTGATGAGATTTAATGTTGTGGTATATCTATATTGTCAGTCTGGCCAACTCAGACAGACATGGGGATTAAAGGATGGGATAAATGGGGATCAGATGGAGGGTGGGTTAGGGGGCAGCCAGGCATCTAGTGTTCCTTCACCCTACTAAATCCCAGCTGATGTTGGAAAACCAGTGGCACTGCATGTGGGTCATGCCAGGGGGTTGAAGAGAGGAGGAGGAGGGGTATCGGTTGGTGGCAGTTATCAGCTCAGATAACATTATCTGGGAGCAAACTGGGAACTGTGATGTATAGGGGCTGCGAAGGTTGGACTGTGGTGTGTAGTGGACTAGCCACTGTGTTACGTACAGGCCTGCCTGCATTATTAGACTGTTACGCCATCTGAAGATATGGGCATTTTCAAATACACAACAGGCAGTCAAATACTTTTTGTGCCTGGCCCACTGAGTCCGTTTGTCGAGTTTAGGAGAGCAGTAAAATCTGTCTGGATCAGTGGAGTGGACATCAACTAGGAGAGGACATGATAAGGTTTGGACGTGAATTTCTTTTCAAATCGCAAGTAACATGCTGCCAACTTTGTTTAACGTGCCGTCTTTGTTTAATGTGAGTCTATTACAGAACTACAGGATCACCACACAGTTTGAAGTGTTTCGCAGTTTTGTGTGGAAGCTGTCAGCTTTTATTCCCCCGCCGCAGAAGACGTGCCAGTGAAATGGTCATACTAGAAGTTTTTACAACAGCAAGAACTTGATAAATCACCAAGCTACCATCTTTTCATTTCTCTATCTGTGGTCACGAAATTTATGACCTCCCTGAGAGGTCATCACAAGGTTACACATTTGGCATTCCCAACAGTGATGAAGAATGAGAAAGAGGGGGTGGTGAAGGCGAAGAAAAAGGAGTGACTAGTAAGTTAAGGGAGTGGGGAAGAACAAGGGAGCATGAGGGGGAAGGAGAGATAACGAGTGGGAGAGAAGTGCTGATGGCTGCAGGTCAAATGCCTAAAAGCAGGAGTCAATAAACTGGAGGCCCACCTTAAAAATGTGATAAGAAATTGCCCTAAGTGTTTGCTATATATCAAAACACTAACCCTGCTCTAACTGCCAGGTTGTGACCATTGATGGAAGTTTTACACTCATGGCAGGTGGTTTTCTGTTTGAGCAAGCACAAAGTTTAATTCCAAAAAATGTGGTTAATGTTCTGGTCCCGCAACTAAGTACCTTGATTTATTCCAACCAGTAAAGAATGATCTCACTTCTGTTAACGGAGAAATGTGAAGCAATGGCAGGATAATCCATTTTTTAAACAAGAGATTTATGAGCGTCTTAGCTTTAGCTCGCAGAATTCGGCCAATTATCTGTGTGATGCACCTTTTTTCGAAAGAGCTTAATTCAAAGTCAACACATAACTGCAGAGGAAACAGGGGCACAAGTGTTTGGCTTTGATTTCCAGCCCTTCTCAAAGCGCTCTAATCTCTGACTTACATCACAACATTCAGGAGTCTAGCTTAATTAGCCAAAATCAACTGGGGCTAAGCTGCATTTCTGTGTTGAACACGATGGAATTCACATTCCCCCATCAAGGCGAAGAACTTGAAATATCAACAAAACGCCACACAGAACTGTCAGACCAAATCAGCTTCCCCGCTCACTCTTTGTTTGGATTTGTTCCGTTGTTTCATATTCATCAAAAAAAAAACAAAAAAAAAAACAATTAATGTCTTCGGCTTAATCACCCTCATCAGCAAATACTCTGAGCTGGATTCTGTTAGTGAGGCTGTTCCCACAGTATAAACAAAGACATTACACTGAGGGGAAACTGCACCGTGCTTATCATTACCATGACTTACACAAACCCTGTGTTTGTTGCCTTCAGCACATCAAATTTGCATGTGATTTCATTAGGAAAAAAAACTTTTTTCCAATGACAACATTGGCTTTGTTTTCAGCTCCTGGAGCTGGGCCGGGGAAGCTGCGCTGTGTGTCGGCCCTCAACATGAAACCTCAGACTTAATTCAGATTGAGAGAGAGGACCCGTGGGGGCAATAGATATCTTAGTGTGGTATCACTTGTTCTTATGTGGCCAAAATACATCACGATTTGACAGATGTTCACTGCTCAGTTAGCTTTTGTTACATAGGATGTATCAGGTTGGCGCAGAGGAACAACATGGACTCAGAGGTTTGTCAGCCCCACACATCATCAATAAATGTGATAAATGATGCTATCAGAAGGAATTTATTACTGTCATCTCACTCAATCCTCAGCTGAACCACCCACACTCACTCAGCCCCTATGCACATACCCATACAAATCCTCCCACACGTGCACACGCACATACACTCAGAGGAAGACAAATTGCAACTCTCTTGATCTCAATAACCCCCCCAACACACACACACACACACACACACACACACACACACACAGACAGCGACCCACACACACCAGAATCTTTCTTCAGTCATCCAATTTGTCAGCTTGCAGCTCTAGTGTCCAGATGATACACTAAGGGAATGAAAACATGCTGTCAAAAAGAAAAACAGAGAAGAATGAGACACACATACATGAAACAGAGAAAGAGAGGACAGAAGAAAGTGCAGAAAAATTATGAACCCTTGGTTCCTGAGGTCCCAGGCTAATAAGCACTTCTCCGTTCGATCTTTCCCTCCGTCTCTATCGCACTGTAAATCTGGTGAGCAAATTTAAAGGGGTGGGGTGTGTGCATGTTTAAGGTTGTGTGTACGTGTGTGGGGGGCAGTCTAATATTTCTACCGTGACTTGGATGCAGGAAACTGCTCCATCTGCTACCAATGTAGCCACTTCCATTAAATTTCCTCCCACAAAAGGGCATCACAGAGAGCCCATCACTTGTGAGTCTTTATCTTTGGTCTGCTTAAAGCCTCTCTGGAGGCGGCCCCCCCCCCCCTCCACACTGCTGCACTAGCCAACACGTATCTCCATCCATCAGATAAAAACCTCTTCTGCGTAGAAACACCATAGCTACAGTGGCTACGGCGTAGCAGTTTGTGTTGGAGGGAAGGCAACTTGTGGGGAAGCACTCAAGCGAGAGTGCACACACACACTGTACACAAACTGAAAAGTTCAGGGTGCTCAAAAAAACAGCTACACCTGGGAGAAAGCCAGAAGATAAGGTTCTTTGCTACCTGTAATGCTGAAGTCCTGACCTCAGCCCCTTGCTGCATATTGTATCCAGCAGACTTACTGCGCTTGTCCGTGCACATTGGGCTATGAGGATGCCATTACGTACCCTGCCAGGCTTAGAGAAGCATTCGTATACTTGCATTGTGTTATAGGAGTCCACTGAAGGGTTATAACCTTGACTTCGGTACAGACAGCCTGCACACGACCTGTTTCTCAAGTTCTGGGTCAACAGCAGTTCACTCGTTTCAAAAATAGATTGTCATCTCGAGGACCCGACACCAGTCTCTGCCCATTCTGTAGCTAACGTTTTCAGTTCCGCTGGGTGGAATGGAAAGGTGAACTCTGACAAATAAACACCACTCAGCATCACAGACCCAGACTGCAAAGGCTCCCTCCCTGCCCTTCTAACATTTGAACTCCTTCCCAGTGGAAAGAAAAACAGGCTGAGGGTGAGGTCTATTTGGTGTAGATGGCTTCAGGAGGGTTACAGAGCATGGTGACTTCAGAGGCCCAGCACCACCTCCTCACATCTGCAGAAAGAATAGAAATGGAATAAGGAATCAGGACCAGAGGGACAAGGATGAGACGGACAGAGGACAACATAAAGAGAGCGTTCATGAAGTTCTCATATCGAGTGTTGTCAACACAAACCAAACAAGCATTTAACATCCATCCATTGACTATTCCTGCTTATCCATTTAAGCATCACGGTACGTCAGTGTGTCCTCCCAATGCTCGCACACGTACAGCACAGGAGATAAGTGCAAAGTCTCAGCCGGCCGGAACCTTCAACAGTGAAACCAGTGCAACACCACCCTGCCCAGCATTTACTGTAGCACTAAAGGAAAAAACAGGATGTCTGCATCAAACTCACATTTTTATTCACTACATACAATATATTCCACATGAGGTTAAACTTGATCTCCATGACCTCTCAGTTTGGCCCAGCAGTAGCTTCTAACTCTGGCCCAGACACCTCCAAAAGAATGTCACCAATGTGGGAGTGTGCGTGAGGGGTGGGCTTGGATGGACGGATGGCTGCATAGTGGAGACTGAAATAGCAGAACCATTTAAACAAGTTAACTAATCAGCACTCATTATAGATGATGTCTAGCCAGAAAACAAACAGAGGCTCAATGAAGGCTCAGGCTGAACTGACCCTCTGCCACAATAGAGAGACTGAGACTGTTAGCCGAGTGGGCACAAGCCAGGCTCAAGCTTCGCTCTCTAAAAAGTTGAATGGTGGCTATTTATAATACACAGTATAGGGCTGAATGATTAAATTACTTTCTCCATGTTGTTAAAAGGAAAGTTGAATCTGCAGTGCTACCAGCAGACTTTTTATTTTTTTATTCCTATCATGATGACATTGGCCTCAGTCTCAGCTCTACATTTACTTTACATCTACAAGCTATTATCTTGCTAACCTTTTATAATAAAGTGGTAAATATCATCATTATCACCTGCAAAAGTGACTATCGTATAAGTGCCATTGTGAGCAGGGCCTAATTCTCTAATTCTCCTAAAACTCTTATAGACCTGGTGGTTTTAAAGCAAGATGCCCCACCAACAATGGTGTCCTGTACGATTAAAAACATTTTGTGCACGCTTGGTTTCTTATTAGGTTTAGTTAGACATGGGGTATTTTTAAATGACAGTAAGAGCTCTACTCCTAATACCCTTTGAGCCCCACAGCACTCTTCTGCTTATCTTGAAAGGTAATAAGAGATTTCTAAACAAGGCTGGTAGCTGGCTATCAGGACCCTGGGACATATTAAAAAGAATCCTAAGTAATGCCTTCATTATGTAGCCGTAAGTGGCTTCCAGAAGATGGAGAATGGCCCCAATAAAGTTCACCTTTGTACTGGGCAGTCACCATGAGTGTCTCTGATGGCACAGATAGAGATGTGAGAAGGATAAGAACAACATAGAGCAGCAGCATATACAGAATGTACACAGAGCCATAAGGTAAATATTGCAATATGAATTTACACTTCAGTTTATATTTTAAAAAAAAAATCATTTTGATCTAATAAATTAAGGATGGATGTGCTTTTGAACTGAAAAGCTGACAGTGATTGTACTTCCAAAGGATTAGGGAGCGACTGTTTATTGACACAACAACCCATCCTTATCACATCCCAATCAATATTATATAGCTTCAGCAACATCGTCGAGTAGTTAAACAGGTGCACTTTATATTCTCTACCCTGTTTGTCCACCACTTACCGACATAATGGATATCTAATGTTCGATGTTAGCCGTTCTGTCATTAGTAATGGAGCGTCAGCCACGGAGGAGGCATAGGAGACGGTGACAATGACATGTCGTGGACAACAGATTGATGTGGAGCCCAGATAGCAGCCTTATCATTATCTTATCGAAGGCATCTGCTAGCATAAAGGATCTGCTGCCTTGCTCTGCTAACAATCAGATCATCTTTATGCTTCCAACCGTTGCTCTTTGAAAGGTCATAATGACAGCCATCATGCCATAAGCTGATGAGGTCATCGTCCAGTCATCTGAGGAAACATGCACATCCATCACTGTGTCACGCACATGCTGTACAGTGGGAAAATATAAATACTTACTATAGCACTTACTCACATGTATATGTGCGCATAGACAAGCAGATGTACATTTCTGAAAGCACAAAAGCACATAAACGCTCTCACACTCACATGACTGGTGAGAGTGGATAAGAGTCAACAGACTGCAGACAGTGAAGGTAAACGCTTGGCTCCAGTCTGGAAGAGAAGCTGTTTGGATGTTATAAACTCCCCTAACATAAAAGTATATACACAGAGCAATACTCTAGCAAGAAGGAGACATACATTATGTCTGACAAAGCACAAACCAGAAATGTCTGTGTTTTCTTTGTGCGAGATTGTACATGTTCTGTGGATTTATATGGAATGATATGAGACAGTTTTAAGTGAAAATTTCTGAATAGAGACAGACTAATAAAATGTCAGGGACTTCAATATAATAAAGAATCACGTTACAGCTCCTTTTGCAAAATAAGCACAATTGTCTCATTCCTTGAAATTTCATGCACGCTGTTCATCTACCCTACTCCTATGGAGCGTGGAGATTTAATAATGTATACAGAAAAATAATAATTACATATATTATCGGTTTACTTCCGTGTCAACTGTCTCAAGTGGGAAGAAAAAATACTGAAAACGTGAATAAATCGACATGCAAAATCCAAATAAAATGGAAAGAATGCTGTAATCCTGAAAACAGTAATTAAACAGTGATTAATCAAGTCTTCTTTAGTGGCTTGGGCTTCGGGGAATCTACAATCCTTCTTCTTTAGAGTATTAACACTAACAAAGCAATAAACGTAAGGGAAACAGATAAAGACTTTATTTTAAAGATATGGGCAAATACAAGAGGCATTTAATCAGGAAGCCAGTGTGAAAAGGAGGTTCAAAGTCATTCCATGAAATAGACAGTAGCTCTGATAACACTTATTTCATGTTTATTTGTTTTTAGGCATATCCACCATTAGATGGCACCACTGGTGTTGTTTGCACACTAAACATGTCAATAATAAAGCCAGATGAGCAGCAGATAATATTGAGAACAGGGGACAAAGTCTGTGCACAGGATTTTTCTTCTGCAGGTAAAACAAAATGAACTCTCTCTTGAACCCGTTTGTGTACATCTATTTGCCATCTCACTGGGCTGATGGCCCTGCACAGCTGATAAGGCTGACAACACCGACACCCGTGTGTTGCCTCATATTGCTTCTGAACTTGCAGATAAGCTATAGAGTTATTATCTGAATGAACTGTGGTTGAGTAGAACTTAATACAGTGTTTGATAAAATGATGCTGACTTTGCTGTACATACTTAAGATGCACACGTTTTTTTTTTTTTTTGTTCAATGCTTAAGTTTTATTGCATTTGCTCACAGCTGAAAGCAACTTGATAAAATGGCACTATCATTTTCTTTTCTGTGCATCTGCCACATTATGTGCTTCCAAACTGTTCCAAAACTCTGGGGTTGCTTAAGGTTAATAAAACCTTTTTTCGGATGGGTTTTCACATGCTGTAACAATTTTGACTGTGAAGCCCAGATGGTGTTCTATTTTATTATTAAACCAAATTAATTTTCCACTTGTGAGCTGCCCGGCTAGGAGGCCATTCTCAGTGCATCTATGACGGGTTGTAGCGTGTTCAGCTGCATTAGCCCTGGCATGTCGTCATGCGGATTTATGCCTTATATAAAGAGACACTGACATCGATTCACTCTGACAAACGTCCATGTGTAAAATAAAAATATGCAGAATGTGTCCAGCTTTATGTGTGTAGCCATAATACAACTCCCCGTTTTATGAGGCTTCAAAAGACAAATGTTGACTTGTTTAATGATGTTTACTGTCACTCTAAAGTATTTATAACCCGGAAAAAGTGTCAATCATTTGAGTTGAATTGCTCTTCAATATACTGTGGTCAGCCTAAACATACTCTTAATGCAAGCATCATACATGTCAAACAATATGTTTGCTAAACTGTGTGTGGGGCTTATTTTGTGTGAGTCTGACAAACAGGTGGGTGGTGAGAGCACTTCTTATTACAAAAAGTACGTAAGTTTTACCCTGAACACATCATCATGTCAGGGTCAAAATGCTGTGCACTGCGCCTGCCCCTTCTGTGCTCAGAACAAAAATCTGTGAGTGTAAAAAGAAGAAAATAAGTCTGTGATGATGTGCTGAGCCCAGAGGAAGCAAATGACTTTCTACAATTTTGCACCTAACCCTGCACCTAAAGGATTAGATCAGAAACAAATCTTAGGCTTTATTGTGAGCAAAGGTCTGCAGCAGCTGGCACTGAGACATCCAATGAGGAATAATTTTTATCTACCATCAGCTATAAATATTTGACAAAAAAGGAGAGCGGAAGAGACGAGGAGGAGGACAGGCAGGGGCGGAGGGATGGCAGAACTTTCTGAAGGCCCAGCGACAACTGTGCTTTGGAGACAAATTAAAAGTCAGAGCAGCTTGTTTTTTCTTTACACTCCATGTTCCTCCTCACCAGCATAAACTCATTCTTCAGCTTGGAAACACAGGTGGTACCACAAATAAACACTACGAAACCATCTGGACAGCTTTTATATTTGCACAGCACTCTCATAGCACTTCTAATCGAAGGAAACAACCTCCAAAACACATTTTAGGTGGTCTGTGTGTGTGTGTGTGTGGGTGAGGGTGAGGGGATGGGGAGGGTGAGGGGGTCATTCTATTCTTACATGAAACTACGTCAGATATTTTTTCGATTCATTCCACATTACCTAGTGACTTGTTCTGTTTCCCCCTCCAGCTCATGGTCCAACCCCTCGCACAAAAAAGAGCAGATTATAAGAAGAGTGGAAAAACAAAACTAATTACTCAAGGTATTTCAACCAGCCAACACTGCTTAAAATGTAATTACATGGGTTTAGAGCTCTGGCTGGGCCTTGAGTGGCTGCAAATCTCCCACTGGCAGACCTGTTCCCGATGTAAACTCTGACTGCCTCTAAAAATGACAGCAGGACACAGACAGTGTGGACAAGGGGATTAGGGTCATATCACTGCTGACCACTTAAAAGAAAGTGCAAAAGAAGTCAGTGCTCCCTGAGCTTGAATAATAAAGTTATACCTTATAAAAGATAAAAGAGGCATAAACCAATAATTGGAAAATTTGGGATATTCTTCTGGTGAAGGCTGAGATGAGAATATTGATACAACCCTCATATCTGTCCATTAAATAATAAGCTGCAGCCAACAGCTGATTAGCTTAGTTTAGCACACAGGAGAATTTTACCGGGCTTTGTTCAAGAGTAGCAAAATCCTTCTGCCAGCAGTCCAAAACTCACATCTTAATCACACAAAGTGATTTAAAGTGAAAACTGTAATCTAAAGCGTAAAAATGACAATAAGATGGGTCTGGGTTTGGAGCCGTGACTTCCTGGAGTCTCCACCCAAAAAACCCCTATAAAACAGCAAATTGGTGAATAAACAAACAAGCTTAAACATGTTAATTAGGGAGCTTTGAAAGTGGCTGGCAGGAGGATGGTGCTATTATTTAGCTAAGCAGCTACAGCCTTGAATACACACACAATAAAGTAATATTAAAGATGAATATGCTTATATATTATATAGCAATATATTTACAGATGCTTTGCAGATATAAAATGGTCCATTATGTCATATCAAGATGTTTAATTTTACAGGCTCTTGTATTATTGCCATTAAGGCTGTAACTGCCTTTAAAACAAACAATTGTTCCCTATAAAACCCAATGAAATTATTTACATCTTTTAAAACTTTTTTAAAACACCACAACACAGGTAGCGACATTTTACAAGGACATCTAGTCGTTTAATCACCAATTAACTACTGTAAACTGTTATCGTTGGGTGGATGCACCTTTGAACACTATCACAGGTGAAGAGACGTACACAAAGGGTGGTAAAGCTATAAAGTTGGGGTAGCTATTTGACAAAAAGCAGATACCAGTTTGCATAAGGCAGAGGTGAAGGCTGTGCACAGAGGGAGCTGATAAGAGCAGCTCATCTTTCCACAGACCACTGGCAGTTGGAAGAGAGCTCTCTTTAAATAATAGATGGTTATCTGTGGCAGCTTTCGTGTTTTCCATTCATAATGAACAAAATGTACCGAGAGGATGATGAAAATCAACACGTTAAATCATGTACTTTGTATTTTTGTTTCTCTGATGTTTCTCCAGTAAAATGCTGCACAGGATAAGGAATTAATAGAATTAGAGGAAGTGGAGTGTGCTAATCCTTATTATTTTCTGTTATCTTTTGCAAAATATACGAGGAAAAGAACGAAATGAATTAAGGAGTGTGGAGTGAACAAATCCCTGTTGATCAGTGACTCCAAACACCTTTTGCCCTACATTCAATTCATTCATGAGTAGGAGTGAAAGATCCAAACATTTCATAAGAGCGTCTACCACAGCCAAAGCTTAACCTCCTTTCTAAAGGGGGGGGGCTGCTTATGCAATATGACAGTAAAATTCCAACCATAAACTACTGTTTATGCCCCAGCTATAAAAGAAAGGTGTGTTTCCTCTGCTCAGTTTACTGCTCGTCCTCTGTAGTCCGTCCATCATTTCACAGTCTTTTATAAGACTGTCTGTAAAACAAATCAAATACAAATGTTTGTGAATAAAAAGCAAACACCAGCCACTGTGCTTTCAATGAATGCAAAGTTAATTGCCTTGTTAAACTGAATATTTGGGTGAACATTACCTATATCACAAATTCCCTTAAAACCTTTTATGAGTGGAATCACTTGCCAAGCACTAGAGTATATTCTTTTAGTGTAGTTAACATCAAGAGCATCTATCTACAGCTCTTTTCCATCATCTCCTGCTTGGCAACACGTGTTTAGGCTTAGATTAAACAGGAGAAAAGAAGAAGAAAGGATGTTACCAGTTATTGGAAGTGACAAAGAAGCAACCCACTCTCTTTCAGTCAGCTCCTGTCTCCAGCCTGATGATCATATGCTAGGTGAAATGGCTCCAAAAGCAACAAAAATCTGCATTTAAAGTGTCACGGTGCTATTAGAATTGCATTAAAAAACCTGTGTAAATATGCCAAGTCCCTGGACTACCTCAGCAGTCCAGAACAGGACTTCCTCCCGGAGAAAGTAGATGCAGTTTTGGAGAACATGAAACACGCAGACTGGGGACTGGGAGGTGATTTAATACAGCTAGCATTTAAAACAACAAAGCACAGACAAAGCAGCCACTTGGACTGTGCTTCAAAGATGTGTGTGTTAAACACTTGCAGAAAGACATTCCTTGGACTCGTGATCATTCGAAATAGCGGGAAAGAAGAATTAGGGAGGAAGTTGAGGAGGAGGAAGACAGAAAAGAAGAAGAGGAAGCCTAACACACAAAACTGTCAATCTGATGATACCGCAGCAACATGAAAGGAACGGAGAATTTGGCCGGGCACTTTCCCTGAGTTTCAGTTTAATGTGCCAGGTTCATCTCCTCATGCCGTCGGCCTCGTGTCTCCCTCTCAGTGCAGCGGCCCGCAGATAGGCTCTCGGCTTTTGCCATTCCAGTTAGCGCTAATTCAACGCAGGTCAGCCAGTGTCCCGTGGCTCCAAATGACCTGATACACAGACGTAGAAGTGCTGACTCAGCAGTGGGAAAGGGCCCATCTTTAGCCAGGAGTCCACTCTGTCTCCAATCAGGTGGATCAGTTCAGTTCCTGTATTAAATCTAAAACTCTGGCAGGCCGTTTTTAGGCCTGCTGGATCAGGGCTACTGGCACTGAGATCTAAGAGCCTGTACACAATATAATTTGAAATAATAAACTTCCTCTAAAGTATCAGTTCTGTAAGTCGGAGCCAGTTTAGCATGTGGTTTAAGAAGGCTTTTGTTTAAGAAATTAATGGCAGATTGTTGGGGACACGTCATTATTAAAAACAGAGCAAACATATCTGCAGTTCTATTTGGGCTGTACTCGACCACGGACCCACCTTGCACAGGGCACCAGCTGCATTTTCTCTGATTGTATTGCACATTAAAAAAAAAAAAAAACCCACCAGATCGGCATATTCTGAGGGACATGACTGCGATTAAAAGAAGGTTAACCTCAGTGAGAGAAAAACTCAACACACAATGCAATTTCTTCAGCCTTACATTTCAAAGGAACATGATTTCATTATGCAAATAAGATCAGTGAAAAACTCGTGTCCGTCCAAAAAAAATCTCACTGTGTGGGAGGTGTGGAAGTATTGTTTTTCATTAGATTTACTTTAGTTTTTTTTTTTTAATGCAAGCACAAAAATGTGCTCTCTTTGGATTTAAAAGGGGGAACAGAAGACATTGTGTCATATCTTCCCCCAATCAACCTTTGTTCTAGATGCTACTGCAGCAAAAACAGGGTGTTTTCCCTTTTAATTATTTTACCAGTCCCACTTGCTTACTCTCTGAGTGATTAATCAAAGTTAAGAAAAGCCAACCATCAACTGGGGCATGTTTCACATTTCCTCCTGCTGGTGGAGGATCCGTCCAGGGCTTGGCTGCTTGGCCTTATTACAAGTTAATTGAAACCTTGTTTAGAAATACCAAGGTCAACATTTCCAGCCATGTTATCCCAATTAGTATGCAATGAATCCCTTGAAACGGGGGGTATTGAGTGGCCGACTCGATGTGCTACTTGAATTCCCGTTGGGACACCCACATTCAGGCCTTGAGAATGAATAAGGGTGACTGGAGGGGGAAAGGTGTGTGAAGGGAGGGGGGAGGTGTTGGGTAGTATCGCTGCCCTGTGGCTTCAGTGTGAATATGATTAACTTCATCCCAGGATTTTTTTTTTTTAAGTGTAATCAGACTTTCTATACATCTCGAACCAAATTCATTTTGTCAACTCTGAAAAATCCATAAGATCCATATGTAGGCACACATGAAATCCAAAGCACTCCAGTGTGTTCCTGTCCGCCTAAGCTGTGGAAACTGGCAAATAAATGGCCAAAAAAATCAATATACTATGCAATCAATGGTTGAGACAGAACATTTTTGTCACACACACACACACACACACACACACACATTTGTTTACATAAGTACAGTGAAGAAACATTTGCCAAAGAGGTTGTCATGCAAGATTTCATTCTAACCAAAGGCATTATCAGCTGATTTCACTGATTAGAGCAGATGAAAGACAAAAACTCAGTCATTGAAATCAGCTGGTCAGAATGAAAACCAGCATGCTTGCATCCTTCATTTTAAAAACGTTTCATATATTCATGGGACCAACTTGTATCTTGCATACGTACAAGCTGTTAAAGAGCTTTTGCTGTTGTTGATGCTCCAATCAAATGTGTTCAATTCTAAACCAGCTATGAATAGAACAAAGTACAAATTCATACGCAGGCAAATAAAAAACTAAAACAAAGTCTGTTTATGTTCAGTATTTGTGTAGTTACAAGAACCAGTCATACAAAAATATTTGTTCCTAAATGGCACATGCAATAGATTTAAGAGAATTTGTAGCATTACGCAGTTTTGTTACTACTCATTCTAGTCCTAATGACAATCAACAGTGGTCCAGACGTGTTGTATAAGCCACTGCTTTAGGTTCTTTATTGATTTCAGTTGTATCAAAGCATCTGTTTAACATCACTTAGTGTTCGCTGTCATATTCTCTAGGCTAACATCTCAGTGATTGGCTTTCTACTGACCAGCCTCCAATGTCCAAATCTCATCAACATACACCACATCATGTTATTCATCAGTCTGAAATTAGCAATGTAGGACATGTTTATGCAGTTAGGAGAGTTTGGTGAATCCGACTTGCATGAACAAACCTCATCAAGACGAGTCAGAGAAATTTAGGAATACAGAAATGTTCTCGCATGACGCCCATTGCATGTTTATATGACCGTCATCTTAGCATTGTAGCATGCAAACACTTGCTTTCACACACAAAGTTCAGCTGAGGCTCTTGGTAATGTCATTAGTTTTGCCAGTATTTGGTCCACAATGAAGGACTGTAACAATTGAAAGTTTGACCTGATTAAAGGGAGAAAAGACCAGACTGATTACAATTTATCCTCGGAGGGTGGGGTGGATGTCACAATCACACTTTCACAATAAGATACCTAATAACTGTCAAGACATCCAGCTAGAAATCAGACATGTCAGAAATGAAGTGAAAATCACAAAGGTTTGTAGTCAGGACCAACTGTGGCTGCTACTTTAATGTAATGACTTTTATGAGGTGACAAGTCACAAGAAATATATGTGCATCGCTGAATAGTCTTGCTAATATTTATGTCCTAAATGAACAAAATAAGGCAGGTGGGCAAGTATATAAACAACAGATGTGGTGAGATTAAAGCGTTGAAGCATAACAGGAAGCAGTCATTGCTAAAGAAGCCTTGTGAAGTCAGCCACATTCCTACACTGATGAACCCTAGCAGAGTCGGCTTGCATGTTGTAAAGACACAGAGCACAAACACTCTGATGGCTGATTACAGTTCTCAGAACAAGTTGCTGCATCTGGAAAAGAGTCATTTCTTAAAAATATCAAGCAGATTCTGTTAGACATTTTTATTTGATTGTGCTCCAGGCAAGACTCACTGCTGCTAAGGTATCCTCTGTGGGAGCAAAAGCAGTTCGTACAACATGTCCGCCCAGTGATGCTCAGGGTAAATTTGACTTTTGGTGCATTTCAAGTTGTGTTAGAATTGTACATAAACGTGTCCGACCAGAATTCACTAATCTACGTTTTTGAGCACACTGATTTGTCATCCTGAACACCTAAAATAAAAAAAAAAGAGAAATACGACACAACCCCTCTTGACGTTAAGATGACTTAATGGTTCATATTATAATAAATGGATTATATCCAGGGGTGTTGTCAAGAAAAATGAGGCTAAATGGGTGTGAGCTCAACGAACTATACCACTTCAATGTTATTGATGTTAACTTTCTGAAAGAAAATATTTTTCCTGTAATTCCCTTTCAATTGAGCGAAGCCAGAAGCTTCCATCACAGGCGCGAAACTGCAGCTTGAACAAGAACCCTGTATGAGGACTGCTTATGTAAGTACAGCATAGGATGAAGGGTAGGCATTCCAGCAGCCATCAATATCAATATCCCTGTGATGTGACTGATTGCACAGATTCACAATGAAGCGGTTATGGGGAGCTCCCTGCTGTGGTTTCACAGCTTTCAAAAACACAAGCAGACAGTGTCATTACATTGCATTTAAGCCAGCCATGTTGAGCACCACGGCTTCTCCTTTCACTGCATTTCCACTCCAAATACACAGATCACTGCACAAGGTTAAGAAAGCAGGGCCTGTGTATTTTGGCAGGTGGAATGTATTCCGAAAGAGCAACAAATCTTCTATATTTAGTTTTTGATGGCTGATGGGGCAGAAGCAACCAAGGCCTGCATCGTAAACTCCAGGACCTAAAGAGGGAAGGATGAAGTACAGCACGACAAAGATGATAGAGAAGATATAAACCATATGTTTGCAGCAATGCCAGCACAGATAGGAGCTAAACTTATGTTACAAATGAATTACAATGTTGCACAAATTAAAGTTTCAACATGAAATCTCTCGAGTCGAATCTCTGAATGCTCAATCTGTTATTTACGTCACCGTCGAAGGGCTTGCAGCTCATCCTAACCTCCAGCCAGACAGTGACAGTATCGGGGTTGACATCTCACTTTCCAGCACACGGCGCGGGCCGTTCGGCAGATTTACGACCGAGCGTGGAAGCAGCAGCTGGCTGTGCCGCACAAGAGGGAAGCTAATCTTGTTTACATTCAATCTGCTATTTCCTCCCCGCTGAAACCTTGAGAGAGCAAAGTCATGTAATACTTGTATTAAAAATAAGTGTAGCAGAAATGGGCCTACTGGCAATGTGCAGCAAGAGGCTTTTGTGGCCTGGCCAAGAGGGCCTGTGGCAAAAAAGCAATCGATACGCCCAATATTCTTGCGCATACCCTTGAATAACAATAACCCACACTTAGACCTACACCACAAAACCTCGGGCTGCTCCAGAGAAAATATGAGAGCCTACTTTCTGTGTCCATGTCAATTGGATCGGGGTGTTGAATATGATGAAATGAAACATTTGTTTGTATGAGTACGGCTGTGAATGTCAACGATTGTATCTTAGTACTAGGTGAAGAAAATGGAATAATACGAGCGTTTCACATTGCACTGTGCAAACTGGACATCAGGAGACCGATCACAATACCACAAAGTGACAACTCGGGATTTTGGTATTATGATCATTAGGGGCACTTGACTTAGAGAGCACTAACCCTCGGAGATTCATGTGTAATGATTCATAAATACATTATTTCCATAATAATAACTCATCCAGTTATGAGTTTGTGTGTGTGTGTGTCAGGGATTGAGGCCATTTAAATTACCTTCCTATCTATGCTCAGAGAACTGCAGCTGTGCAGTGAACAGATATTGTAGACAAAGTTTGTTTCCTGCCTATAATCTTGTGTGATCACTCTCTCTACATGGGAAACTCACTTTGTGTCTTGCTCCAGTTCAGCACAACCCCTGCTAACACTAATGTTTCACACATCCTAATAATCATATCATGCTTGCAGGCAGGCTTGGTTTTCTAAAGTGGTGTGGGGTTTGAAAAAAGGCATCATCGTCTAAACCGTCATGTAATGGGTTTCCAGTAATACACTTTACTTCTAAATTGTGAAGATATCTTTATATAAGCTCTCATTGACATTGTGGAAATGTGTTTTCTACTCCAGGGCATCCTTGATTGTTTGTAAGCAGGACACCCGTCTCTAATCAGACCCAGACACCCACATGAGACAGGAGCCATATTGGCTGATATTAGAGTCATGAAACGAGGATGGAACTAATGTGGAAAATAATACTTTAAGCAAAAGTATTAGTCCAAGGTCAAAATACCAATTAGGGCCATTTTCAGTAGTTTCCGAGCAACATTTCCGAGACACTTTAAGGATGTTTTATTATAATTATGTTATATGTGTTATTTATTTTATTTTAGAATTATACATTTAAACAATGAGCATATATATACAGATGTGCGCATAGTGATGTGGAAAGGCTACACTCTTGTTTGGCCAGATGTGTTTTTTTTTTTTCTACTGCAGAACTGGAGCAGAAAGCTCTGCCAGAATTGGAGGCCTACAGGAAACCAGCAGCCAAACTGCAGCCATCGCAGCTTTTTGGTGCATTCTTTAATGAAACAGATGAGGCTTGCTAAAGAAAAAGGTGCGAAGCTGTGCCGAGCACGAAGGAGGCTTTTTGAAACAAAAATTAACATCTTGTTGTAGGAGCAAGCCAGTAGTTGGAAGGGCCTGCAGTACAGTGGGGGAGGACGCAGAGGAAGCACACAACTCCTGCAGTAGTGTCAAACCCGGTTCCTAAGCAGCTGTAGCTAACCATAAGTGAAAATAATGGCTGGGAGTACACCTCCCTCAGGTGCCACATGCTTTGATTTTCCCAGGTCTGCTTACTTTTGCCCAGAATCCCAAAGCTCCCCTCCCTCTATTTAGGGAGGTTTGTTGGATTTATGGAAGGTCTGGTACCTTAGCAGGATTTTCCCAAGGAAGGCACACACACACACACACACACACACACACACACACACACACACGCAGCAAGATGAACACCCATAAAAGAATTGCAACAAAACCAACTGCTGCCCCTTCGCATTACTACTCTTGCTCTTTATTTGAAAAGGACCAAAAAATGTTGCATAACCATAAAATGATACATTGAGAAAAAGTTCACATCGCACACTAAGTGATGATTTCACGTTAGTACCTTGTGACAAAACATTGATAATGTAAGCAACAAATAAAAGGAAATGGGGAATGAAATAAGAAAAAAAATGCAACGGAAAAGTGCGTTCTTTTTACGGAAACTAAACTTCAAACTGAAACCATGCAATCACCACATTAAAGGGCTCCCATTCTATATTCAACCACCGGTATGCAATGTGGATGCCAGGGCGATGTTTTTCATTAGATTTTTTTCAGTTGATCTGGCAAATTAACTTACAACAGCCTGAACACAAGATGCAGCCTGGAAAGGAGCATAGCAGCAAATTGTATTTATCAAAAACACTCACCAGGACTGTTTACTTTATGTGATCTAATAAAAAAAAAAAAGTTCATGCTGGAGAGTGTTTCAGTGATTGCATGTGGATATAAGAGAACAGTAAGCTCCGAGTACAACCACCCAGACCACATGAAGAGGGGCCACATTTAAACTTCATCACCGTCATTTGTTTATCACTTTAACTTATCCATGGTATCTTTGTGTGTCTTTCCCATGCTGGTGGCGATGTGATTGCTCATGCTCGTTGCCGCATTCTTTTAGCATAACCAGGCTTATAAAATCTAAGTCATATCCTCACTGACCATTTAACACGCCTCAATTTACACATGCACAACTCTTATTTCCAGAACACAAAATGTCATATTCTATTGACGGCTGAGCACTGGCCTATTCAGTTTGTGTTTCCTACCACAGGTTTTATGAAGCCACGCTTTGGGTTCAGCAAAAGAGGCGGCAAATGTGTAAGATTTGGTTTGTACAGCAGCTTTGTCCTCCACTTGGTAACCTGGCTACAAGATCACTTAAAGTGGTTTGTGCGTCTTTAAGAAGTTGTGTTTCAATGGTCTTTCACCATCTATAGTGAAATTATCTTCGTTTTTTTACAGTTGTGTCCGGACGCCATACAGTTTTCAGTGTTCAAGCCTTTGCACAACGCCGCATGACATGACATCTTACAAAGGACAGCGAACAAATCCAAATGGAACTTTCAGGGTTTCAGTGTGACGTGAAGGCCTCCAAACACACATGACCCTGTTAAACATATCACTATTACACAACCCAGTCCTACTCTCTTCCTTCATGACCCTAATGGAGAAACCCCTGATGATTTTTGCAGGTTCACTGGCTGTAAGGTCCCTCCCACTCCTTGCTCTTTTTCAAGTTATTTCTTTGTCTTATGTGTTAAAGCTGAGGTTTAAAGTGGTTTATTGTACTATATAAATACTAAAACCCTCCCCATAGCTCCACCCTTTTCTCAATATTTGAGTCCAGCTCAGTCCCAGCCAGTACAGGTTCCTGAGGGTCCCAGTCCCACAGTTTTTATGGATCTCTTTAAATCATCAAGTGCTTAGCAAAAATGAATAAATGTCCAAAGAATAAATCAATGCAGCCAGGTAACTAATGAGGTGCTTATAGGGGCTTCAGTAGACCATGAGCAACCCAGCAGGAGCTGTTTGCAGCTGTTTAGTTCTAAATCATAGGATGGACCTCAAAGCACTGGTCATCAGCTGTGGTTAGAAAGATCCCAGGAGTCAGACAATCAGGCAATCAGACAATCATTTAATTCAGTCGAACGAAACCTGATCAAGGTTAACTGTTTGTTGTTTGTCTCTCTCTCATATTGTGTGTGTGTTTAAAAAATAATAATTTGACATTTTTACCACTCCCTAAGGGGTAATTCTCTCATCTCCTCGCTTGTTCCATAGGGAGGTCAAAGGTCAGGATCAACCACAGAGAGGACGGCTGCTTTAACTGCTAGGGAGTTAATGACTCACTCAAGGACAGGCACAAGGTGGGAAGCCTGCCAGCGTGGGGCTTCCATGATTGCAAAAATTTCTAGGCCGCGCTGAGCTTACTTTGGTAGGACTCCCACATATGTGGCTGTGTCTGTGCATTTGTGTGTGTGCATCCAGTGTTTCTATCATTTGCAATTTTTACAAGTTTCCCTGTTGAACTTGTTAGGACACCAGACTGCCTAAACTCCTTTTCCGGACACAGAGCAGTTCATTGCCCACAAAGAACTCAGATAACTACCCACAGGGAGCTGAGAGCTGATCTCTGACCCCCCTCAGAGAAACACTGACCAATAGCTGTGGTAAGGAATAAGCTGAGTGCAGTGAAGATCCAGCAGTGTGGGAAAATTAAAATGTCCCCAGTAAGCAGCAAGCACTCAAACCACAAACTACTGGTAGAAACATGCTGCTTCTCTCCCCAGTGCACTCTCTCATTGGCAGCTCTGGAGGACTTTTGTAAGACCTAGATTGTGCGTTCAAATGTTGCAAGAGCTCTGTGCCCAACAGTACTGGATGTAAAATGTAAGCAAAGACAGTAGAAATAAACACTTCTTTCAGCTGTATTGCAGCGAAAAGGTTACTCTAATAGCAGTGAAACCACTGCTGACAAAATGATTATCATATGCCACATTCTGCCGGGGAGACCTGATTTTATTATGTTGAGAGAGCAGATGGCCCAGTGGAATCAAAGCTTACCGTCACTGTCCAGCCAGGCCAGAATCAGCCAGTTTCGCATGACCTTCCCTGTCAGTGAGTATATTCCCAGCTTTTATCTCCCGGTGGATTTTCCTCATAAATGGCAGACAGCAAAGACTCTTCAAGGCTCTTCAAGGTTGATTTGAGGATGCAGATCATCTTATCCATACTGAGCTGTGCAACAAAAATATACAAGGATTATGTTTTTAGTGATTAAGTATCAGATGCTGATTGGCTCCTTGTGGAATAAAAAGGCAATTATTGCAGTTTAATTTGCTTTGTGGAACAACAGGTGCTGTCGATGGCGGTCTGTCTTTTAGAACCTGAAATAGATGTGACAGCAAGAAGTCAGGTTTGGAATCATTTCATCTATCAAGCCTGTTTTATTTGCAGTATTTAGAATTGGAGTTGGGAACGTGCAATTGCAGCCTGTCAGCAGCTTCAGCTTCAGGACCTCATGGCCACTCGAAAATGTCTTTTTGACTTTAAGCCACTCACAGTAAGTTAACCGCACATGTGCACTTGCACAGTTTTTTTCCCACAGTCCACTGCTCAGTGTCAGTCAGTGTCTCAGCCTCAAAACCTTTATCCCATTTTAAGCCACCCACTTCTGCAATAAGTCAGCCCTTTAACAAGTCAGGCAGCCAGTTGCCCAGAAAGTTGGCCCATCAGTTCAACAGTGGCAAACAAGTGTGAGAAGGTTTATGAATCAAACGTCCCCCGGCTGATGGCTGGCTGGTCACGACATGAGTCACTCACACCAGAGTGGCAGGGGCGGGGGCAGAGAGAGAAGCAGGCAGGGATGCATGGAAGAAAGGGAAATTCCCATTAAGGGATGGCCAAGAGTTGGGCTCAGCCAAGTGCTCCGGTAGAATGTGCACTTCATTAGTGGGAAAGTGCCGGGGAGATCCAGACCGGGCCAAGTTCTTTGAGGCTCAGGAAAAGCCAATAAAAGTCCAACCCAAAGAACCATACAAGGACATTTGAACCAAGACATGGAGAATGGCAACAGAACAGCACAGGTCTCATCAGGAAAATGACCAGAGAGACCTAAGGGCTTCCCACATTGTTCCAAGTGGTCAGGTTTGTCACTGGACGTGACGTCATCTGTCTGAGTTAACAGTGTCATGGGGTTTTAAGGCTACAGAAAAATGTAACACAAACGGCAAATTTAAAGTTGATTCCCAGCAGCAGATTCTACAGAAGGCCCCAAAAGGCTACAACATTTAAACATCCAGATTTTGTTCATTGCCAAGTTTATCTTTCGTGTGCAGGACTGGGACCCCAATACAGCAGGTTACCACAGACCCAGCAACCATCCAGCTGTGTGAGCCAGCAGAGCTCACATAAAACATAAGCGGTTTCATTACCCAGGCACACAGGACTACAGATATACAGTACAGTACTACACGTTGGTACTTTGACTTATGACAAGAGAATTTCAGTCGCAGTACCACAAGGAGCTTAATGAGAGGTAAACCTGTAAAGAAGAAGAGAGAGACAAATTGAAGTGGAAGCTGAATATTTATGGAATTGTAAAAGGAACTGAAATGACAAGTGTTTTCCAAGGACTGATCCTAAAGTTGAGGTTGTGATTCACTCTATCCCCAATGCTAAGCAAGGAAACACTCACTATGATTCACAAATTGAGTGTTCTCTTATATCAACATGCAACAGTTGGCGTTTGTGCTGAAGGCCTGTACACAAAAAAATGGCAGGATGGCGGAATATTTATAGGTAGGGTCTCCCTCTTCGACAGTGAGTGGGGTTTGGCCGGCAGAGGCTGGGCCCCAGCTCAAAGCACCTGGACAATTACAGATCCCCATAGCCTACTTCATCTGCTTGGAGTCACTATGGAGCACAGGAGCCCACTTTCCTCCTACCCTTCAGTTCTCTACTTCCATTTCTCTCCATGCACTTAGGCCATGTTTATACTTTCAAATAGTAACAAAAGTAGAGGCCGCCGAGAACTGTATCTTTTTACAATGTGGTGACATCACTTGTAAAAGCAGCAAGGTAAACACATGGAGTTTGGGCTCCTGGTCTTTCAGTTTTACAGTTCCCTGCCCGTCCATGCAGAGGGGCTCACTGCAGCCCCTGGTGAACCCTGCACCGCTGTCTGACTTCTGACTAGGGTCAGGAAAATTGCTCACATTGGTTTCAAAGCCTATTGAAATCCCTCCGATGGACACATTTAAACACTTGATATTACAGCCTAAAACAGTGGAACTAAACCGAATTTACAGTGTTAACTTTATGTAATAATGTTGTATCATCAGAAAATACACATCTTACCATTACTTGTTGGGTACATTTGATGATGAGACCAACTCCACACCTTAGAACACAGTCTGCACATCATTTATCTTGTAAGTACAACGGACAAGGGAGTAACAAGCACCTTTTCCTTCCATTTTTCCTCAGAGTGTGCTGTAACACAAAGCATATGAACAAACTTCTAGCAATTACAGGGTGAGTGAAAAGATAATTGACATAATGAATAATAACATCACCCAATTTATCTTAAAGAAAACATGAACCAAATTGAAACATGAAGAAGGAGGAAACAAACATAATCTGGGAAATATAATGTTTTCAGGACTTAAAGGGGCCCAATAGATCTAAAATTCATGTTATTATGTAATGTATTTTAAGGGTATAGAGTTCCAAATTATATAACGAGCAGATCTTTATGATCAGATGAATTGACAAATAGACTCAGATCTAAGCCAGTTGAGTCAAAGCCTGCAGTTACACTTGTCATTTCAATATGTTTTTGATATTTGATCATAAAGATCAGATATCGAGGAAATTTCTGGTTACCCATACTTGGCCTGAAAATGGCAGTTATGGACCTCATGTGGTTGCACTTAATTCAATTAGTTCATATTTTCCTCCATCACTTTATGTTTCTCAGATGAGCATTGAACAATGTGACTGGACATTGTCCAGACAATGCAGAATTCCACCGACGATGAAATCCATCCGCTCGGATGTGGTCTAGCTTGTTTCACTGCAAGTAAAATAGAACTTGGGAGTGTCCGGAACTGTCAGTCAACGTGTCGTAGCACGGCCTGATGTTAAAAATGCTTTAAAATGATATTGATGATCGTAACTTCAGCTGAGTCAGCGCTGATCAATTGCTGCAACAGTGGAAGCTTTTGTGGAAGCTAAAAGCTAGTGTTTCTATGGGTAAACTTTTTTTTTTTCGTCCTTTCGTCTTATCCTGCGAGTTCAGTGTCGCCACAGAGGATCATTTGTCCGCATGTTGATTTGACAGTTTTTAATCCGGATGCCCTTCCTGATGCAACCCTGCCCAATTTCTACCATATTGTATGTCATTTGGCCATCTCCTGTGTTGGTACAACAGTGGCTGCATCAACTTATCCTTGTTCATCTAAAGCTATGAAGAAGTGAATGGGACGTGACTGTAAGTGAAGCCAGTGAGGATCAGCTAATCCCTAGCTGTCATAGAGTCATAGATGTGGAGCGGGTTTCTGCTGGTTACTGGGCCACTGGGCTACAGTCAGCACTGTAATGAGTAGCATTTGTCTCTGCTTCCTCCCTGCGGTCACTTTGACAGCATCTGTTGACTGTTGCTGCCCCCCCCCCCCCCCCCCCCCCGTTCCATACCAACTCCCCCACCCTTCACTCCAAACCAAAGTCCCAGACACACAACAGCTAAATAAAATCACACAAATTAGCCATGTGGACCATGGTAAACACTTCCAGCTTCGCAGCCCAGGCCAGCTGCAGCTTGCCAAAGTTACATGTACTGCACTTGGGCTGTCCAGCATATTTCACTTCCTCTAAGATGGGAATTTTAGTAATCGTCCTATGTGTCAGTCTTCATGTCTGCAGAATACACGTAAAGTATGATGGATGAGCAAAAACACTTGGACAAGAATGTAATTTTTGGAAGACTGAATTCTCATAACAACCTTTTTTTTTGGTCATTTGGTGGAGCACAAACAGTCATCACAACACTGAGAGGTTATCAGAAGGTTGAATCACGTAACCTGCACTTCTTTCTTATTGGTTGTAACAGAAAAAAGAAGTTCAGGTGACATGGTTCAACCTTCCGATAAGCAAACCTTATAAACTGAGAACCTTCACTGATCAGCTTGCTTATCACAATCGTTTTTCATTTTCAAATTCATCTTGTTGCTTGTGCTGCAACCTAAGGACTAATTTGGAGTCGTGTTTCTAAAAACAAAACAATGTAGATCTCACACTCAGTCTTCTTTTATCTTTGTTTTTGGTCTCCACCATCTCCTGACATACATGTCCCACTGTGTTCACTTGCTGGCTGCTTGCTGTCTTACTGCTGATCGGTGCTGATTATGTGAGGAGGTGTCAAAACATCAACATGACACAGACTAACAGAACAGTACTGTCGTAGTGCAAAGACATTGATTTCCCTTGATTCCGGATCGTTGCCTATAGAGAATGTGAAGTTGAAACACGCTGTCTTGCCTGTTGATGATAGCAGGCAGCATTTTGTGCTTTCTACGTTTACTGCATGCGTCAAACTTCACCAGATGGTGAAGTGTGGTATCCCCAACAGGTAAAAGCTTCACATTCTCTAGTAGTAGCTATAAAAAAAACAAAGAATCGCAAAGACACTGTGAAGGGTTCAAACATGTTTTTAATGTCTTAGCTGTATCCACAGAATAAAACTCTGCACTACCTTTGTTTCAGTGTGTTACGAACTGACCTTTTCAGGTCATTGCATAGTGCAAAATATAGTATGCTGTGACAAATTATATTTAAAAATCTCTCGCTATTGTGGCTTCACTTAGTCTTACCAAATGCACTGTAACCAAGGGAGCAACATTAAGTTTCCATGTTTAAACTAGTAATACATGCACCATGGGCATTAACAAAGTTTTATAAATCTGAAAAGTCTGAATAATTATGGATACAGAACTTTTATAATCTTTTTAACAGCTCCCAGAGCTGAGGAACCACCTCATGAGGTTGCTAGTGCCTCCAGCAAGCGCGACATGAACATCCTTAGGACTCCATTCCCCTTCCCTCTTCTCCTGCTTGAGCCCTGGTAGTCCCGCACATGTGAAATCAATGCTACATAATTTATAGGCAATTCTCAGTTGTACCATCAAATCTGGAACAGATTGCCAAAAATATAACCCTTTTTAATACTCTCTGCTCAAAGATAAAACCCACTGCATGGAATGAATCTAAAAACGGTAAAGATAACACCAGGGAATGACATTACAACACATTGAAAGGGTGTCAAAGATTGTTCTTTCATAACGTATCAATGCATATTAATGCGGGTCCAATTTCATGCTAAAAGTAAATATATTCTTGAGAAGCATTTTAATTTCATGCCCAAATGGTAAGGACGTGTGATGAGGGCCGCCAGAGAGTGTTATGTTGGATGTGCCATGGCCTCCACCAGCTCAAGGCCCTCTCATAGGTGTTTAATAATAAAGCCTTGGTTCTTCCAGCCTAGCAGTTTGACTGAGGTTATGTGCTTCGCAGACCAACCCCAGGGCCCTTTAACGTTCATAAAACATAATCCTGGAACACACTTACACCATCCATCACTCTACCGCACACTGCACATGCAGAGACACTTTTTTAATCTCAGTGATAGGCACAATTCAAGTTTTACAAGAACTTTTGAATAAACTGAAACATCCACATGTTACACATCAATTGTTGTCTTCAGCTGTGACACTGAAGACAGCTCCGAATTTCAAATGCCGCGGAAATCTGTTTTTTTTTTTTTTAAGTTGTATTGATTTATTTGTGAGAGAGCATGTGCAGTGTTAAATAAAAACACACAGTTAGTTCATAGCTAATTTTCACCTGCAATAGCAATAAATGGCAGTGGTACGGCTACAGAGTGCCAGAGCCAGAATCTGAACTTCCACCGAGGTGAGAAATATGTGATTTGTGAGGAGTTTTACCACTACATCACACCTCTCTATGCAAGCCCCTTAACGTCCAATTACAGTATTCAAACACCAGTGACAAGACATGGTTTCCATCCAAATATCAACAGGGGAATGTGGATTTCTTTCCTCTGTCCTATTTAGAGTGTTTTACCAGAACCTGGGAACCATCTATATCCTATGTGAAGGCAGAGTAGCCTTTTTTTTTCTGTGCGTTCCCACTCCAGTCCGACACAGCAGCAGCACTTGCATGGTTTTTGCCGCGGGAGAACTTTTTCCATCCGCTTCAAACAAATGCTCGAGTTGTGACTTGACTTCCCCCTGGTTTTACGACAAAGCACCAGTGTTGGTATAAAACAGGTCATTGGGACCTCCCCAGAACCAGTTTGGTGGAGCTGGTGTAACCTGCCAATATCCACAGCCGCCCACAGGAGCACCCACTTGACCAATAACTCCACTCTCACCCATATGTCGTAAACAGCTTAAAACCCTATTAAAAGTACAAATACATTTCACAAACTAAGTAGACATTTATAAAACAATATTTCCTGTCTGTGAGTTGACTGTATGACTGTATTGATTGTGTAACTGTATGGATGCAGAAGCATGTAATGTATTCCTGGTGGTAGTCAAATTTTTCCCTGGCTACAAGTTGTGAACATGCATCCTATAAATGCATCAGTAAAAAGTGGTGATTTACTGGGCTGGAAAGAAAGTGATTACGAGTGACTGATGAGAGAGCGAAAGCAACCTCCCTAAAGACTGCACCTGTGTACATTAACTTTTACTTAGCTTGTGTGTGTGTGTGTGTGTGTGTGTCCGCGCGCGCGCGGTTGTAATGATGTCTGAAAGCGTTTGTATGTATATGCATGTGTGTGTCCCTGCTTTAAATGCAACCATACAGGCATCCAAGCTATTAATTCAAACCATGGTGGAGGGGAAATCCATCAATAACATAAGAATTTGCACAAAAAAATGATGTTATTTCAGTTCAAAGAGCAGGAGGAAAATGAGAAAGAGAGGAGCAACAAGACTGGACTCCAGCCTACAGGGTATTTTTAGCAGAGAAAAATAACAATCTTCTCTGTGTTTATGATTGCGACTTCTTTGCGGCGCAATTATAACACACTGAAGAAATATTGCTCTTTGTGGGCACATTTAATTACATTGTTCTATGCTCATATGAGAATCTGAGAAAAGTGCGTGCCTACAGAGTAGCTCTCCCAAAGGTCCTTCACAGCCAAAGGTCCTTCTTGTAACAGTGTCAAGATCTGCTCTCATTTTTTAAAGTGGAAAGCCATTTCCTGGCTCTCTTTGTAATGTGCATATGTCTGGCACATCACAAAGGGAGAGAAAGGGCAGGGGAATAAAGAAATTATATGAAATCACACAGGATGAATGTTATTGTTGTTGCTGTTGATGTGGGAAAATGACTGGGTCTCTTGCATTATTCATTCCTCATCCAACAGAAATGTTTTCAAGGAGGCCTGATTCATCATGACTAGTAGTCTGGATCAACAAGTTCTTAGAGCCATTCGTGCACTTCTCCATTCCTCCTTTCCATCAAATCCTCCTTTACTCTCGCCACCAAAGCACTGTTAAATCTCTCCATCCTTGCTCTGTTTACATCTTTCCATCTCTCCCCAGGTACAGGACGGATGCAGCAGTCAGTGGGAGCTTTTAAAAATGTCACTTCTGACAGACTGGATGAGACACTCTACACTGTGTTGATTTATCCTTCCAGTGTGCCGCAGTAACTTTGTTAATGTCTCTCATCAGCCTATTAACAACACATGAGCATGGCCAGGAAACAGGTGCTGGGAGAGTTTTACTGTCCATCACCTCAGCAGCAGGAGCTGATCAGCAGCAGGAAGCACACACTGTAAAAAAAAAAAAACAATGTCAAAATATGGTTCAAAGTCTGGCAGCACGGGTTGCCAAACAATCACCACAAAACAGGGAGAGTGCGCGAGTCCACTAGAATAACATAAAACCTTTGGCAGCGCGGGTTACCAAACATCAGCCGGAAATTTGAAAGAGTGCACAAACCTATAAACTGACACACGGTCAAAAGTTTGCCAGCACAAGTTGCACAACAATCTTTTTTGTAAATTTTGCACAACTGTTGGCAGTATTTATAAAAGACACTTGTCCATATTTTGGAAATTATGTACTTGGAGTATAAAATTAGGATCATGGTGTATTTTTACTAACAAATCTTGTACGGTTACACCAGTGTTGCTGATTCTTGTGTTTACAGTATTTTCATGTACAATTCAAAAAGTATTTTTTGTAATTATGAATTTTGAGTGTAAAACCGTTTTTTGTTTTGTTTTTATAAAGAAAACTTTATTAAAATGCATTTTGTATTGTAAAGTCACAAGCTTTGGCAGTATTTATTAAAGATAGCTGTTTGTAATTATTTTTTTAATTTTGTAACCTTGTGGAATAAAATATGTAACATAACCAAAAGCCTTGCATGTTTTTTGGAGTTATGTCTTTTGATTGTAAAACTAATGTACTGCTGTGTTTTTACCAACCAAAGCCTATAAAAATACATACATGTAGTACAATCTCAAGCATTGGCAGTATTTATGAAAAAACTCTTGCACCTTTTGTAAAAGTATTTGTTTTGACTGTAAAATTAATGTTTTGGGTTTTTTTTTTACTAACAAAACATAGTAAAGATAGTGTTGAACCCCAAGTTTACAGTCATTAAATGTAATATGAACATCTTCTTTAACATTGTATTATGATCATGAGCACTGGCAACATTGATAAAACACAGCTGTGCATATTTTTTACATTTCTCACCATGTTTATCTAACAAATTGTAAAAAATATGTTAATGTAACACAGTTTGTGTGACGCTTATTTGACCGCTCTACCTTCCTGCGCCACAGTCGCCCCTCACATGTACATTTACAAATTTTTTTTACAGTGCAGGCAGTTCAGTTCAGCCGCTACTCCAGTGCTTTGGACTCACAAAGGCACCTCTTATAGCCGTAGTGTGGGGTGGGTGAGAAAATGGTGGAATACTGCAGTAACACTGGACATATGCTGAGGAAGAGGGAATATACTGTTTATAATTTAAAATAATATTTGTTTTTGTGAAACTGTGTAAAAGCTGTACATTTAGTAAATTCTGTCTATTTCCTGTTTTGTTGATGATAACCGTGACATCCACTTTGACCTTGTTGGATGGGTAAAGAGATCTGGAATCCTGCTCAAGGCCTCACCTTTCTGACTGACACGGAAACAAGTCAACCACCTTTGTGAAAATGACAGTGCGATTACAACTGCCACCTTATGCCATGATCGGCCATCTGTACGGAGGTGACACAGTAGCCAGGGTTCACATTTCTTTAAGCTCTTAAGCACTTGCTGTTTTGTCATTGTTTTCAACTTGCTCTGTTACTTTTAGTCTGAACAGCCAAGTGAAACTGTACATATCAGTAAGGGACTGTTGAGCTTGATAGCCGACACAATTAAAGGACACATCCTTGACAGCAGATCACACTCAGACTGTCTAAAGAGCAGGGGGGATAATTTGAATAGGCCCCTGTCACCAGCAGATTATGATGATGCATGATTGCTTAAAAGGCCACGTTGCTTTATCGTGTTAGCTCTACAGTAGGGTCACTTTTTTGCATTGTCTCCACTGTGGGGGCACTTTTGAGACCATATTATCATGTTTGTTGTATTGTGGAGGCATCCTAGAGGCCACCTTTGTGGTATTTGGTAGTACTTGTGGACAGCTGGGGCAGCAGTCAATAGCAGAAACACAGAACAACTCAGTTAAAACACTTTTTAACTGAGCTAATGCAGTAAAACGAGGTGCCAGTTCATCAGAGTTCTGGTAGGAAAGTAGCAAACCAGCGCTGAAGCAATGTGTGGAGGCCAATAAAGCATAAGGCACCTTTTCAAAAGCACCACAGCCCTGACACCAGTGAAACAGCTGAATCCAAAGAATCCCCGCCGGGCAGCAAAAAGGTCACGCCTGTCACAGCTGAGTCCTCAAGAGCTTCAGAACGTGCTTTGAGAAAATATCTTTTTCATGACAATCACATAACAATGCGCACATGCAGTGACCTGATAGCAGGGCGAACATGCTTGAGACGTTTTGATAAGGCCCTTTCTGCCTATATACTTTAGCTGCGGAGGGAGTGGAGCCTGCAGGGTACTGCTCACCTCAGGTCTCCTGCTGGCTTGTTCCAACACCATCTCCACATATGCGCCAGCACACACACTTATGTGAGCCTATATAATACTGATGTGGATTTTTAGTTTCTCAGTTGAACAAACTGATGACTTAACAGAGATCAGATGTCTCAGGCATTTTTCAAGGCACGTTTATGATCATGCACAAACCCCTCTCGTCGCCCCTTCTCTTTACTGCTCCTTCACTGGGCTCACCATCAGACCAGACAACAAATAACTAAATATGTCATGTTAATGACAGGGAGCTCTACAGAAGTGCCCGACCAGCAAAGACAAATGAAAGGAAGCTATTTGCTGACAAATGTGATTCGGTGTTGGGCTTGAGCAGCATTAACTGTTGGGTTTTATTAGTTGAGGGGGGAACAATATCGTGGCAGTTTTCTTCTCTATGTCTCTCTGGCAAAGCAGATGACGTTACAGGGAGCAAAGGCATTTGGTCACGCAAAAGTGCAGAGCGTTGTTAAACAGATGGCAGGAGACCAGTGAATGAGTGGCAATGGGCAGCAGATGGAGAAGAGATCGTGCAGGAGACCAGAGGAATGCAGTGTACATACACTACCCACTGCTGTTACTGCTCCCAACATACATACACTTGATGTGTCTATCTTCTAGCTTTCGTCACGTAAAATTCAGTTTTCGAGTTAGATTTGAACACACTGGAATCTAGGCATTTTCATAAAGGTTTGCATTAGAATGCATTTAGCGTTTCCCACAGCACAGAAAGGTTAGACATGCTCAGTGCTCCTCAGACGGATGTTTTTATTAGTTAGAGGTAGCTTCCCATTCACAATCCTTTATTTGTAAAACTTATATGATAATGTACTTATCTTCTAATAATACAGCACAGGACTACGCATGCTAAGCAGTTGCAGCAATAGCGATTTGACCCAATAGGGGACAGTGTTGTACAAATAAAGCAAAGCACCGAGCATGTGGCTGTCATGGTGGAGCTGCACTGTGTTCCTCACAGTCCAAAAAATTGAGAATGTCATTAACATCCTGTTGCTCTGGACATCTTAGGAAAATGAGGCAACTTATTGATTCGTGCCTGAAATTGCGTGTTGCTTTTCATTAGACTGATCCTTGTTTGTTTACAATGTAGTTTCCACCACTCGTTTGTCAGATTAACTCTGCAATCAGCTTCAGTGGTCTTGCATTTATTAATTCCACCTTATCTGCTTTGTTTTATTTATTGATTTACTGATTGATTTATTGATATATTTAGCTTACGTGTACCTTACTTGAATACTCCTTCCCACACTGCATGTAAAGCTGGTGAAGCAACAAATGGCTAATACAACAACATCAAATGTGTTTACTACACAACTTTAGCCACTGAAAAAGAAGAAGCTGTTATATTGTAATTATCTTAAGATAAATAAGAAAAATTGCCATATGCGCAACAGAGGCATTTACCATTTTCCTCTTCCTAATTCTAAATAATTCTTTAAATCAGTGGAAAACATGAAATAATAAACATATTCAATATCAGAAACAACACAGTTCTTCTTTTGTTTTCATATGTCAGTGAATCATGAGTGAAAGGAGACATTACCCCCTTTTTCTAGAAATGCACAATTTCACGTAAAAGACTGTGATGTGGAGGAAATTTTGACTAAAGGGTCTTTGAATGCAAACCAGCCATCCTGAGAGCTGCTGCTGCACGGGACAGGATGAGTGAGTCTGTAGGTGGGGATGTGGGGGCTCTGAAACCACAACAGGTAGATAAGAGTGACAGGTTTACCTCCCCCTGCTCTTACACTTATGGACCTGACATCCTGTCTAGCAACATTCACAGAGAAACAGCAACACAGTGAGAAAAACTGAGTCAGTCAGACTCAAGCACAAGCCAGCAGCTCCACATTTTCTGCTCCGGACTCTTCATGTGAATATAGCAGAGGTAAGATGACACGATATGACAGGATGCATTTAAGTCAAAATACATTTTCAGCTCCTTATATGTTATGATCTCACACAGGCGTGTTCAGGTCTCAGGACCTGGGACACTGAACATCACAGTATTTTAACAGGAGCAGGCCGTGACACCTTTTTTAGAGCTTTTATTCCACTGAAGAATTGAAAAGTGAAAAAGAAAGAAACGTGTAGGTTGGTTTTCATTTTTTCCTTTGACTGAACTTCATTTTAGATCATGTGATGAAAGTGAATGCATCATATGTAGTGTGAGAAATTTATTTACAGTATCTCTAAAATGTTTTGTTTTTGTAGCCTGTGTATTTTTTTAAAAACCTGCATTAGACCACACTATAAAACATGTCACGTTACGCATAAGAAATGACTTCTTCATGTCAAAATAACTATCAGGATACTTTGTGGAGGATGAGTTCAGAGCTTTGAGAAGTCCAAAATCAATTTCTGTATCTAAATCTTTAGTGCAAACTCGTGAGAGCTCTTTGGTCCTTCAGTAATAATATCCACCAGTCCTCTCCTCAGTCACTCTGCGTTAGTGCATAAGGAGTGTCAGCCATTACAGGCCTGGCAGCTGCACTGAGCTGCAACACTGATACTCTGTGGGAGTCAGATTATCATAGAGAATGATGGCGGCTTCAGGGGACTCAGCGCAAGGCCAAAGGGCAAGGCACTAACTCCCTGGCTCTGACATTACTCCAACTATAAAAAATACAGTAATACTATAGCGCAATTTGCCTTGACTGTAAAATAAAAACCAGAGGCCACATACAAATATCCTGTAAGGAGCGTTTATGAAAAAAAAAAAAAAACTCCACACGAGATAAAATTCCACATCTTCTCGGGTCGCAATAAACTTAATAGTGATACTTGCGAAATATTTTAATAACAGGGATATCAGCGCAAAATATTATGAGACGGTGCTTAGTGCAGCTCGGTTATCTGTCGGCCTAACATTGGAGTGACGACAAAGGTTGTAGAAATATTGCGAGGCAGAAAAAAAATCCGTATAAAATCAATTTGGACTATACCACAAAAATATCCATATCACTCAGAACAGTATATTTGACTTGAGTGTTTCACTGCAGTTTTTACCTTTTAATTTTGGTTCCCACAGGAAGTCAATGTTTTCCTTGGAGAAAATAGTTTAGATATTTTAAAAGATTTTAATGAATGTCGACAATATGGGTAAATGGACATGTAATCGCTGCTGATTGTATTGTGAACAAGCGAAGGAGATATGTTTTTAAAAAAATCATTGTTTTAATGTCATTTTTCCAAAGTACAAAAATAAACACAATTCACTTTGTTATAAATTTCCACAGTGGAAAAAAGCTATGAAAACGCCATTATCTATAATGTAATAATGTAGGGGTTTGTGTGTCTCCTAATCTCTCTGCAATTGTTCAGTGTTTTGACAGTGAAGATAGGGGCCTGGGTGATATGAAACCCAACGAAAAACCACAAGCATGTTGTGTGCAGAGACAGTTCTGCAGCTCTAAGAAAACGAAAAATAGGCTACAAGAGCTGTTGGATAGACTGAGTGTCTTTGGTTGTTATCTCTCATATAATGAGCTGAGATATGTCTGGCCCTTTGCACTCATTTGATTATTAACTCTGGTTTAGAGACTTCGCATGGATGGGCTAGAAGCTCCACTGATCCGTTGCAGTCGGGAATTATGTTTAAATTGTAATTGTTTTTCTATAACTAGGTCCAAATCTAATTTTTTTTTTTAAAATACGCCTCGTTTTAAAAGCTTCTTTAGAAAGATGTGGCCGTTTTTATCAAACCTATTTTACACCGATGACACCTGAAAATAGGTGGCACTCACAGCCTGTGTCCCGTCAAAGCCGCAGACACATGGGAGGAAAGAGCAAATAGCGTGTTGTTGCGTGGAGCTGCCAATAGGCGGCGCTGCAGACTTGCATTCTGTGCACCAACTCTCTACGGCAGAGACAGGACCTGCAGCAGCTGAAAACTCCTGTCAGCTCAGCTGCACTGAGCCTTTATTAATTGCATATTAATGTTAAAAACTAGTTTCCCCAGTCGCTTTGTCATACATTTCAATTAGAAGGTTGTCAGGAAAAACACGCTGCTATGTCTAATCATGGGCATTTTTCACATTTCTGCAATCATGGGCCGATCAGTCATTTCCTCCACAAGCTATACGCTTAATTATTTTCTTTATATCTAGTGATTTTTTTTCTTCACTGAATTACTTTTGGATGGAAACATGGACTAAACATCTCTTTACAAAAAACATAAAGTGGCTGCTGTGTGTGTGTGTGTGTGTGTGGGTGTGTGTGTGTGGGTGTGTGGGTGTGTGTATGTGTGTGTGTGAGGCGCTCTCTGACTTTTGATTTGGACTGTCAGAAGTCTTAATTAGTACTAAATCTGTGGCCAGAAACAAAGTGCAATCTAAAGAGCATTTTAATTCCCTGCACATACGCTGTCACTGCCCATAAAGTCAATTTAATAGCCTAAATAAAGAGGAGGATTTTTAAAAAACGAGTTTTCCTGCTTAGATTGATGATGTCACAATCATATAGTCCTTTAGCATATTACAGGTAATTATACTGCACAGAACATTAAATATAATAAAATGTCAGTATTTGTAGAGAAACTGGGATGATCTGTGCGGCAAAAAGCCTAAACTATGGTCGTAAATATCACAGGCAGCCTGTGTCACATTTTCATGACAGTGTCATTGGCTGTTTCATTTGTTTGTATTCAGACAATTCCAAGGAAAAGATGTCCAATTTTACAGCAGGGAAACAGCCGAAGAAAAACAATGGCGTTGTTTGCTTTGTTTTTATTCACCATGCCGTGGATCTCAGGATGACTTTTTTAATGTCACAAACCTCAGATTTTTTTTTTTTACTCTTACCACAGTGAAATAATGCGATTTAATGTGGTGCTTTTACAAGTGCCCTCTATTTTCCTAAATGGGGTCTATGGTTTCAAAAAAAAAAAAAAAAATCCTGTGCGCTGTTCAACAATCCAAAAGCACGTTTTCGAAAGCATGGTGGAGTTTGGGGGGAAAAAAATGATCAGGTTTTCCCCCTCAGCTTCCAATCGTGTTTCCAAAAGAAGGTATCAACCTTGGCCATATGGTATATGAGAGGTGTCAGAGGAGGCAGGTTGAGCTGAACACGCATCTCTGCTATGGTCTGGAGCCCTAGTTGCTATCCAAACACAAATAAACAGAGGAGGAACACTGGAGTTAATGATAGAGGACGGGGGGTGGAGGCGTGTCGGAGGGCGGGCTGAGCACTCCAGAGCCCCGGAGCCCTAAAAACTGAAGGACCGGTGCGCATTACGCACACTTCCAGCCTTCGCTCCGAACGACACTTCCACGCTGCTGCTGTCTCTCCTCCAGACTTCTTCGTCCTCTTTCCACAACTTGTCACATCTCTGCAAACGTCCGAGACATGAAAGCTGGCTGCCTGGCTACATGAGAGTTTCATGGACTTGGAACTTGGAAAACTTTTAGCGGCGCTTTATTGGAGCTCGTCGCTTCTATAGTTACTGTGGATTACTGACATACTGCAGGACCTTTGGCAGCTATTTATTGGGGTAAGATTGTGCTTGGCAGGGTTTGTCAGTCTCCTCAAGACGGAGCCCAACCTCCCATAACTTACTTAGTATAACTTTCTGGGGAAGAAAAAAGTTTATCTTGGGTTTAGAAACCAATGAGATGAAATTGTTAGTTTTAAAAACTCGACTTTCCGTTGACCAAAACTAAACCAAACAGTGTTTTTAGACGTTATTGTCGCTTCGTGATGGTCACCAGCTTGAGGTCATAGTTCAGCCACGTTCAGACATCACTGGTCTCTGTCCATGGCACGTAACGCCGAAAACAAGCAGTGGCCTTCGCGTTTGTAGACTTGTTGCGACTTATGGAAATTTAAAACCTTCTGCACAAAAAAAAAAAAAAAGAAAGAAAGAAACTGGCAGGAATTCATAGAGCAAGACAATGCACGTAGGCTGCTGTCAAAGCGTAAATGAAGTCCAAAGGTTATTGTGAGAAGAACAGGTTGAACACTTTTGTACACATGGGCACAGAACAGCAAGTGCCTGCATGGTTACTTATCCTGCACCTGTGCAAAATTATATTTAACCCAACACCCTGTGTGAAAGGGAAATCAACGTAGACATAATTGTAATATCTGGAAAACAAATAAGACAAGCGGCCAGACCTCCGGCTACCATGTGTGCAGGACTTAGACTCTGCAAGCCCCTCACTGAGTGTGAATAATGCCTTAATCTCCGCCAGGGTTCAGGTTTGACAGGCTTACTGAAATATTATGTTAAAATTTGATTTGCCCTGATCTGGTTAAAAACCTCCCCGAAGCTTAATATTTCATAACCTGTAAAAACGAATTTATTATTATTATTTTTTTTAACAGTTTTTTTTCCGTCTCCCCTAAATCTAAAGGTCAGCTCGCCGTTGCTCCACTGGCTCACCGCCAGTCCTGCTCTCACCATCCGCAGTCTTGAACTTAAACAGTGGACTTTTTTTTTCGGTGTGGGAAAACATAACGTGTCATCCTCCCGTCTGTGCGACCAGGCCTTGTAAACTGGTGCCCTGTCAGCTCACCTTCTTTGTCCCACACTGGTGGAGATCTGTTTTTATTTAACCCAAACGTTGCTGTGTGTGAAAGTAGTTTAACATGCCTGTAGGTTATTTACTGCCGTGTTCTCGTGCCCAGCTGAAGCCCGTCCTATACAAAAACATGCAGCATGGAAGAAAATGGACCTAAAAGCAAAATATTAGTGCCTATAAAATTTACTGGCGACTATCCATAGCCATAAAAATAAAAAGCACATGCATTTCCAGCAAAGATTAAAGTACCTTTCTTACACTTAATAGCCAGCATTTGTGTGTTTTGCTCTGACTCATGTTCATGCACAATAACACAGGCTATTTGATGTCTGTTGGCAACATTTCAAACATCTACAAATCTACATACAGAGCACTTGTTTTTCATAGTGAAACACTAACTACAAGCGTCAAAAACAACGCGTCTTCTCTAATTTGCCTGTAGGCCCATGAGATTTAGTGCCTTACATAGTGAGCTGAATATGTAATTTAAAGTGTTAATTGATGCCATGTGAGTTGTTTTACACCCACTTAATTTAATCGTAGTTTCGATGACTGATTTGTTAGGTTTTTTGTAATTGTCTTAAAGCTCACTTACGCCCAAACATTACTTTATACTTTAAATTGCTGCCCATTTACAGGTTGTACACTTTATTCGCCATATTTGATCTGTGGTTTTGTGCGATTAAAGCCGTTTGGTTATTTTTGTTTGTTTATTTTTTTCATATTTGATACTTGAAAGAACATAGCTTATCACCTTCATGGGCAGACATCATGTCTGTGAGATAAATACAATCGTGGCAAATTATGAAAAAGAGAAGCATAAAACATCTCTCAAGCAAAACAGCTGTGAATTCAAAAACATAGCAGATCTGCACTGTGGCTTATAACGGAGGGTTCATGCTTTGCCTTCGTTTGTAACCACATCACTACTGCCTCTAATGTGGCATTTACACACGCCGCTCATCGTTTTGTATTGTTCCCCCCCACCCCCACCCCCACCCCCTAGGATTATCACTGCGTCTTCTGCAGAGGTCTGAGTCGAGATGGGGAGCAAAGCCCTGCACGCTCCGATCCCACTGCACCCGGCCCTCCAGCTCACAAACTACTCCTTCTTGCAGGCCGTCAACACTTTCCCCGCTGACCAGCTGCAGGGACTGTACGGCCTCAGCGCGGTGCAGACCATGCAGATGAACCACTGGACTCTTGGTTATCCGCACATCCAAGGACTGAGGTCGACGATCACAGAGATGGCAGCCGCACAGGGTCTAGTAGACCCCCGGATTCCCTTCCCGGCGATACCCTTTACAGCAGCAGCGCAGCTCCTCCATCCAAAACAAGCCATTGCGCACGGCGTTCCCTCGCTGCACAAGGACAGACCGAGGTTTGACTTCGCCAATCTGGCCCTCGCTGCTACTCAGGAAGACCCGCCGAAAGCTGCGGATCTGGCGAAGCTGGCATCGGGACTAGGGGGAACCATCTCCGAGCTGAGCAAGCTTTCCCCGGACAGAAAACCTACCCGGGGCAGGCTCCCATCCAAGACTAAAAAGGAATTTATTTGCAAGTTCTGCGGGAGGCACTTCACTAAGTCGTACAACCTCCTCATTCACGAGAGGACCCACACAGACGAGCGGCCGTACACCTGTGATATCTGCCACAAGGCCTTCAGAAGGCAAGACCATCTCAGAGACCACAGGTAAGAAAAAAGGTTCAGAAATAATGTGGTATTTGCGCACTGGGTTAGGAGCGCTTGGGCAGCACTTCTGAATTTCCATGCAAATATAGTACAAATTATTTTATCTCTCCAGCCGGCCTCTTCAAAAAATTAAAGACGTCTTCATTTTAAACATATGAGTTTTGGCCTACTCCCTGAGTTTTCTCCATGAGGGCGCTAAAGCACTTTTACGCATAATGCTGGAAAACCTTTGCACAGTGGAGATTTTTTTTTTTTCGCTGTGTGACTCTGGGGTTTGTTAAGTCCACAATCAAATCCATGCAGCGACATACATTTGATTAAGTGTTATTTCTGTTTTACAGATACATCCACTCAAAGGAAAAACCATTCAAATGTCAAGAATGTGGGAAAGGATTCTGTCAGTCTCGAACTCTAGCCGTCCATAAAACCTTACATATGCAGGTAAGCTGGAAATATTAAACAATCACCGGGATGCTATAGTATGTGAGATGTTAAGATCATAATTCACTTACTATGATCTTACTGCATGCATGGGGTTATGAATAAGTCTCACAAAACAATTGGCCAAATAAGAAATTAGAACTAAAACATGATTGGGGAGAGATACACAACAAACGTTTTAGAGGTGACACATCACTGGATTTACTTAGATGGGTGAAAGATATAATTGCTAAACATTTTACACTATTAAAGGGAATAATCCTTTGCTTGCTTTAAATCTAAACAGGAGTCCCCCCACAAATGCCCCACATGCGGAAGAACCTTTAATCAAAGAAGTAACCTGAAAACTCACCTTCTCACCCATACAGACATCAAGCCCTACAGCTGTGGCCGCTGCGGAAAGGTGTTTCGGCGCAACTGTGACTTGCGACGGCACAGTTTGACGCACAGCCCACATCAGGACTACTAACCTGGAGAGACTATCAGAATAACAATGGGCAAAACGCACGAAGACGTTTTTTTCAAAGACAATCTCTAAATGAGGACACGTTTACTGCAGCACATTTGGTTGCACCTCAAGTGGGACAGCAGCGGAGCCACCTGTAAATATCAAGACCATGTACATAAAGTTGTTTTTTATTGTCTTTTCTGACCTTGAAATTATAAATATGTCAAACAACAATCATAAGTTTAAAGTATGTTAAATTGTATTTTAGAAATAAATACTTCCATGATACATTTGCATTCTTTCTGGTTTTATTTTTATTTGGAAAAGGAGAAGGCACATTAACCCAAAAGCAGCATTTGATGAAACCACTTACCACGGCCGTCACGTTAATAGTCTATATGTTTACAGCCAGCAGGCAGTGGGAGCTTACTGAGGCTGAACTTTTCCCTTTTTATAGTAGAGCAGTGGATATCAGTTGGCAGGGAACAGGAAACGACATGGGAGTCCTTCAGCTGTTAAAACCTTTTGTTCTTCATAATTATTCAATAAGCACAAGTGTGTGTGTGTTACCGTAAGTGACAACTGATTCTAAAAAGAAAAAATTATAAATAGAAATACTAATCATCAAATTATACCGTCATGACTTGTAGCATTGACTGACCTATTAAGCTCCATTATTATCGCCAATATCTAGTCTACAGAGGCTCATTAATATTATATTATCAGCTTTAGCAGCCATATCACGTGTCTTTATCTGCATCACCTCTGATATCATAATTGACCAGCAAAGGGACAGAAGCAGTCGCCGATGAAAGGAAAGTAATTCAAACAAACAAGATGAGACTTTAGACGAATTAAAAAGTAATCGAAAATGTTCAGCAATTTAAAAAACATATTCTGCCACAAAGACGTAAGTTGACTTGACCCAATGTAGCCACAGTTTTACAATGAAATTGAAATAAAAAGATATAGTTTACAAGTTGACTTTACACAACTGCACACAACTAAGTGTTTGCCTATTTGACATAAAGGCTATAACTTGATCGTAGTCAAAATAATAACGGCTCACAACATAATTACCATAGACAATAGAATAACGTCATTGGTAATAGTTGAGTATTGGGCATCGTGTTTAAACACTCAGTTTAGACTGATATTGTAAATATATTTTAAAAAATCCTAGATTTGGATTTTATCCATCTACCTTGTCCGCCACTAATCAGACCAAATTGCTGATAAATATTATCCATCAGAATTACGCCTGTGATACAATAAACTCACCAATGATCATGTTTTAATATTAGCTGAAGACAATGTAAAATTCTCTCCGTCTGTCTCCCTCCACATCTTTCTCTCTCTTTTTATGTTACAGGCCTTCAGGCCTGTTTTTACCAGCCACTTTTGTCCGCTGAAGATTTTTTAAAACCTTACTTTCACCTGAAAGTGAAATAAATGGCTTTCAAAATTGCTTTTATCTTTAATGGTCTTAAAAATAGAATTTGGAACAAGTGGTTACAATAACAACAAGGCGCTCATTGCTGCCGAAAGACCATTAAGTAAGACCCAGTGGCCCAGTTTATTACGCACTGCAGGCTACTATTTTCCTAATTAGTTTCTAAATGGAAAGGCAACAGAACGCTCCAGCAGTCTTTACCACGCTCATAATTACCAAAACCTCTGAGCTGTACTGCAATTATGATAACAATCACAATAATAATAATAACATTAAATTAGATATAGATATAAAATAGATCAATAATAATAATAATAATAATAATAATAATAATAATAATAATAATAATAATAATAATAATAATATATTTTTACTTTTAATTAAATATATGACGGTTACTCTAAAAAATTGCATTTTAATATTATTTTATGTAGTCTGAATATTTGACAATTTGTAATCAATCGGAAAAAAAGAAAAAGAAGGAAAAGAAAAAGAAGAAGCTTTAATAATTCCACCCTGCCTAGAGCTTGATGCTGAAAGTGACAAATAAGCAGAATATGTCACTGTAGTATATAACACAATCCAATTTATGCCTGTGTGTTTAAAACGAAGTGGAGACCGGAACTTGTTCAGCAAGTTAACTCTATTTTATTACTCAAATTTGATGTGTTCCCACAGGTGCAAAGGGTGCCCTTATTTCAATCTGCAACATTATCTAAATAATAGCGTTGGGCCTCCAGGCGTAACTATGGGATCGCTATTGTGTAGGTTCGACGGATCAATCAATGCATTTTATCTTGTCAGAGACTGAGTGGATCTTAAGAGAAAGTGCGACAAGGCGATATCAGGTGGATTACAACTGATTTTAGCACAAAAAAATGATGAGTGCGCGCTTGTACACGTGCACTGCCGCATGCACGCCCACGGTTGGCATAGAGTGGACAATCACACAGTGAAGTGCCGCGGCCTGTGCGGACTGTGTCCCCAGGAAGCTTTATCTACCTGGCAGGGGAGAGGCTGCGCTGACAGTGTTCCATTCCAAATCTCTGGAGAAGGCAGCGATAACTGCTAAGGTAGGGGGAGCTGCATAAATAGTGCACATGTTAGGTGCAGGTTAAAGGAGAAGACACTCCACCTCCACCGTTCACCAACCGCGCACAACTGAGCTTCACAGCTAAACTCTGACTTAGTATGTTCTCCGTGTGACAGACATCCAGTTTGGCAGTTAATCAACACATTCCCTGATGCCAAAAAATTAAGGAACTGAGAAATCGTTTCTATTGTTCTAAACTGCACATTGATTTGTTTTGTTTGTCATAGTTCCCGTTGTTTCCAAAGTTCCTAAAGGATCCTAAGGCAACAAAAGATGATCCCTGAAAAATCATTTAGTTTAGTTTATTGCCTTTTACTTTATCATTTATTAAAATGTATCACTTACCTCTTCTCCTATATTTTCTTTTTAGTTATTATCTCATTAATAGCCTACAGATAAACTTTTAAGTGAGCTTCTACCTGCATGGGTTAACATTAGCCCCTCGTTGCTTTTCAGTTCTGATTTAAGATCAGATCAGTAACAAATTAAGGTGTTTAGAAACCAACCAAATCAATTGTGCGGCCGAAATACTTCTCTTGGTCTTCATTAGTTTATTCCCTGTCACTAACTTCTGCAAAATAACGCTGCCTCAGTAGCCTAAATGAAGGGAATTTCTGTTCTTGAAACGAAACCTGATTTGCGATTGAATTGTACGACACAGCCTACCAATTTGCAAAATGTAATATCTACGCATTTACGCTATTCAGGAGATGTACATTGTAAAGTTATTCCCTTATCATCAGGACAAGTGAGCTTCAACTGCCATATAAGGTCAAGGGGCGTGCAAGAGAAATTACGAATATTACGTGGGTGATGCCTTTCGTGGGCTCCTCGCAAATCCATAGCTGAGTAAAGTATTGTTTAGATATACGAATAACCGTAATAATAACAACCTATGTGCTACAACTTTATCAAAATAAACCAACTGGAACTACGGCACCTGGCGATGCAGTGTAATAACCGACCCAGGGGAAAATGCTATATTCCAGGGGCTTTTTGTTCTCATGGATTTTATGTTGAGTGATATAAGAAGTCTGTCCTTTAAATAACATGTCACCTAATTTTGCATCAACAGAAAGTTCTACTACTTCGCGTGCTACTCATTTTTGTAATAGGTTATATAACCTACAAGAGGGTCTCTCCGGTGCACACACAGCATACTGTAGTTAAACGGTCTGTGGGGGAGCACTAAGCTTTGGCGGGCAAATTTCCTATAAACTATGAAGGCAACACCAAGCATACGGAAGCCGCGTTGCTGTTTACTGATGACGTTGGTACCGAAGCTGCTGAGAGATAGTTATGGCTAACATTAGCCAAAGAAATGATTAGGGTACATTAAACTTCGTAGTCAAGAAATCGTTACAAGGATACAAGCGTAATTCAAGTAAGGAGAAGACGTATTATTTTCACCAGTGGCCACAGGCTTTAAGCAGCTGAAACGAAGTTACGGCGACTTATTCTCATTTAGCTTAGCTTCTGTGTTCTGCTACTGTGGTGGATACAACATTAGTTGGAATGACTGGGGAAGTAAACGTTAGCTTCCTAGCCTGCATAGCAAAGTTAAATAGCGTTACTCCACGACAGCTACATTTTTTTACATTTTTTTACTACGTAGTACAAAAGCGGTTCATTTAAAACACCAGAATATTTAGTTACATTGCTATGTTATTTGAAATGGACTAGGGAATCACTGTAGGCGTTTCCCCTGTAGTCATAGGCATAGAAAATGAAGTTAACATTCGCAAGCAATCTTAATTCAGATATTTCTATAAAATGATCATGTAAAATGTCTTTATTTCTAGAATATGAGCCCATAATAATAGCCGTAACGATATTTTGACTTGTCATAGCAGGAAAAGCTGTGCAGCATGTGTTTGATCAATTGTCAGACTCCTTTTAAGGGTTGTAGTGAAGTGTACTGTGAGCTGCCATGAAGTCCTAATTATTGTCATTTCTTGTCGTATGAAAACAGAATATATGTGGTGAAAATGTCTATTCATTGATCAATACTGTAAACGTAGTATTATCTTGAATGAGGTTGACATCATGGCAAAAGAAACGTTAATAAATTCGCAGGAATACAATAATGCAGGTTTTGTCCCGCTTGTTTTTTTTGTCTGGAAGACGCCGATTTACTTTGTTTTCACTCCCTCCACCCTCATCTAATATGGAATCTTCTAGCTTCTGATGGACTGAACATACCTGATCCAGACAATCAGCAGGGGATATGGCAGGGATAGTTGGGAAAACAAGCAGGACAGGGGTCCTTGAGCGTTGAGGAAAAATGGCTGTAATGTACATGTAAAAACTATTGTGACATCACAATGTTTTGTTCAAAGTTTGGTGTTGTGTTTGTTTCAGGACGGGGACAACATGTTGGAGTCTTATGTCACACCGCTCCTGATGAGCTACGTGAACAAATATATAAAGAATCTGAAACCAACTGACCTGCAGCTGTCTCTTTGGGGAGGAGATGTGGTACTCAGCAAGTTAGACCTGAAGTTGGATGTGCTGGAACAGGTACTGTAACCTCAGATTTCTTTTTTTTTTTCCCCCCAGATTTAGTTTTGGGCATTTTTTCATTGATGGTCTGACAAAGAAAACTTGTATGGAGATATGGGTTGTGACATACAATTATCAGTACCCCTGCTTTTCCACAATAATGGAACATGGCAGGCAATAAATACAATTCTCGCTTTCATGTTTGCAGAAGAGCCGTTAATAGTTAATATGTTTATGTTTTGGCTGTGAATCTGCAGATAAATATGTAAATTGAATCATAATACACACATTCCAGGCAAACTCAATAGAGTTAGTGCGAAACTTTTCGACATCTTAGAGTCTTAATTTGGACATTGAAATCAAGTGTATTTTACCTACTTGAGTTCATGGTCCATGTTGCTCAAGTCACACGGGTTGTTAGATTTCCATCTGTGTCTCGGTGTTAATGTTCACTGAAATGTCATTACCTTATTACCAAATAGCTCTTTCCTGCACTTGTTAATAAAAAAATAAAATTTAAAAATGTTACTTCAACTTTTATTGATGGCATAAAAAATATTCGTCTGTATACTGTTAATAGATTATCTCTGCTTGCATATTTAAATGTGGTACTGTCTAAAACAAAAGCAGTTAAACAAAGCAAAACAGGACAACTGCCAAGGTTTTGTCAGACAGCAAAATGCTAATAGAATTCCCATCCATCCATCCATCCATCCATCCATCCATTATCCTCTTATCCAGAGTCATGTTATGGTGGCAGCAGGTTTAGTAAGGCTTTCCAGACGACTTTCTCTCCTCTGCCAGGATTCTGACGCCCTCCCAGGCCAGATGAGATGTAAAATCTCTCCAATGTGTTATTGGTCTACCACGGGGTCTCCCACCAACTTGGCATGCCTGAAAGGCCTCCAATAGGCGTCACCCAGAGTGAGGCTGAAACACATTTCACCCCGCTCGTATTCGTAATCTTATTGTTTCGGTCATTACCCAGAGTTCATGACCATAGGTGGAACATAGATTGACTAGTGAATTGAACACCTTGCCCTGTGGCTTAGCTTCCTCTTAAACACAACGGATGCTGCACCAATCTGCTAGTCAATCTTAACCTGGCATTCCCAAAACACAGTCACTACACATTTGGGTCCAACTCACCATCAGGTGGTGATCAGTTTATAGCCCTGCTCCTCTCTTTTCCCAAGTGTCCAAGAGATATGGCCTCAATCTGACGATGTGACCACAAAATCAATCATTGACCTGAGACCTACGGTATTCTGGTACCAGCTACCCTTGTGAACAATATGCTGGAACATGGTGTTTGTTATGACGAACTAATGACTTGCACAGAAACCCAATAACAAAAAAACCCTCAGGTTCAGATAGAATTCTTACTTGGTTTAAAGCTGCTTTCAGTAAGAACTCTCATGACAGTCTCGGCTGAGTTGGAAAGTGTTTTGGTCTGCTCTTCAGAAGCAGTGGGAATCCACTCACAAAAAAGACAGTTCTTTTAACTTATGGCAGATTGATCAAATCCAGACATTACCAGTATGAATACAAAACGCTGTTTTAAAATAATATTGTAGACCAAAATGCCTAAAAAAAATCTTTCAAACATCCCCTAAAATGATGCACTGATGGGTTGACAGTAGACCTTAATGATTACACTGTCTTCACTTTACCTTTATTGATTCCTGGAAGGTCATGTACACTATTTTATAAACAGTCTGGTCCATAAGTATTTGGATATTGAATTTCAGCATTTTGACTCAGAACATCCCCACAATGGATCTCAAATGTAACCATAAAGATGTAGTTTAAGTGTAGACAGCCTGCTTTACTTTAAGGACTTTGTCAAACAATGTTCTATGAACCATGTAAGAATTACAACCAATTTTAGATCTACACATTTTAGGGATTCAAATGGCTGATCAACTGTTGAATGTCCAGATTGTGTTATTCTCTTGAGTTCATTTTTCAGAAAGCAGGTAAATGGTCCTTAGGTTATTTCAAGTGTGCCGTTTATCTGTGAATTATGGTGGAACTGGTGTTACAGTGCCAAAGGACTGTGTTTGTTGTGTTTATTGAGGACATGGCTACTGACAAATGCAGCAGGATGAATTCTGATGTCTTGAGTCATTAATGGTAAAGGATTGTCAACTTGTTATTAAAATTGGCAATTTTATTATTGGTTGACAGTTTGTTCAATTCGTTTTTGAGCCCATAAAATTCGGGTCTATGCATAGAAATGATTATTAATTTCTTCATGTAGCATACAATTATAGGCTAGCAATAAAGCTGCCTGTCTGCACCTAAAGCACATATTGATTCAAAATTAATTTATAATTGGAGAGTAAGCAAGTGTTTTGCCAGCACATTACTTGGCATTCAGTCATTTCTACAACTTTAGCCACATGTAATACAGTATAGTCAAGGTTTAGTCTATCACTGTAAAGAGGATCAGAAAACATGCATTACTGCTGTTCAACCAGGCACAAACATAGTATCGTAACCACCACTTTAGAGGATGTTTGATAGATTTACTCAGACATTTTGCTCTGCAGTTTTATTTTGACACAGTGTTCCCATTTTTACATTTGTAATGTCTGGATTAGATAAGTCTGCCATAAGTTAAAAGAATTTTCTTTTCTCTTGAGTGGATTCTGACTGCTTCTGAAGAGCAGACCAAACACTACCTAACCTAACAGACATTGTGATGAAAGTTTTTATTGGAAGCAGCTTTAAGCCAACCGACAGTGGGAATTGTATTAGGATTTTGCTGTGTGACAAAACCTTGGCAGTTGTCTTCTATTTTCCTTTGTTTTACTGCATTTCATGTATACAGTACCATGTTTAAAATGTGCAATTGGAGATAATCATTTTAATATAAGGAGTAATTTGTAGTGTAACATTGTGAGGATTATTGAGCAGATACATTGTAAATCCATGACAGCTTTTCTTTAGAAATGTTTGGTTAGTTAGTTTTTTGGCATAGATGTACAGAGGAGGCATGTGAAGCTTGTGTGTAGGCAATCTGGTTTCATGGGACTCGTTCTCACACAGAGTAGTTCAAGATGCAGAACAGTGATTCGTCTGCCTCTGAGAGAATCTGACTGATTTTTGTTAAAGGCGTGACAGAAGTGTAATCTGTAAGCTGTTGTTTTTACTGTCCTCTCGTCTTCAAATATTTTTTTCAAAGAGCTGTTAAGATGGATGGATAGGGGGCTCTCGCAAAAGTCTCCCCATTGCAGATGCAATACTGTGCTGTACATTCTTATTAATAGTTTAATAGCTAACTGATGTTTGCATCTTTTGCATCCTTGAATATTTATAGGAATTGAAGCTGCCCTTTACATTCATGAGTGGTCACATCCATGAGCTGCGTATACATGTACCCTGGACCAAGCTGGGCTCAGAGCCTGTAGTCATCACCATCAACACCATGGAGTGCATTCTCAAGCTGAGGGATGGAGCTCAGGTTAGTTCTGTACTGATATTTCAAACATTTTATCCATGGTAGCTCCTGAAGGTCCAGTATAGACCTGCTCAGATCTGTGGCAAGAAAAAATAATAGTACTGTTTTGCAATTTCCTGGTTTTCTGCATAAACTGGTCATAAAATGTGACCTGATCTTCCCTAAAGTAACCATTAGAAACTAACACAAGATTTCTAAGCTGATGGAACACAAAAAGTTCTGATCTCTCATGTATTTATTGAAGACACCCATTAATAAATAAAGTGTTGGTGAAAGAAGGAATAGCAACACTAGATTTTTCTAATGTCACTAAACATCAACTGGAGTCAGGTCTTAGCAAACATGGGCTGTGTCTGAAATCAGCCCCTACTCACTCATTCCCTGCTTCCTATATAATGTACACTAAATAGTTTACTCATTAGTAAACAGTTAATTAATATTTTGGACACTTACCTAGTCGGACAATGGTAATTTTCTCATCTCTATAATGGATAGCATTGTATTGCGGGATTGTTACCAGAAAGTATGTTACATGATATATACTCTCCTTTTAGTGATGGATTGTGGGATACTTTGAGTGCACTATATAGTGAATAGATTTACAGACTCAACATCAAAATGGCAAACACACTATATAGTGAGTAAGGGATGATTTCAGAAACACCCCAGGACTTCAATCAATGAAACGAGAATGGAGGTGTGGTTTAGAGCTATTTTAACATATGAAAACACTAACAGTGTCAGTCTGCTATTCACAAGTGCTGATGTGAGCCATTCCTTGCAAAAAAAGTGATCTTAAAAAACCTACGGTCAAGAGGTGTTGATTTGCATGTAGCCTGAAAGGGTTATATTGTAATTTTGCATTGAATTGAGTTTGAGTTTTATGCTATGGCTGGCTTGATTCCCAATACTTGTATATTGTGTCAATAACTACTCTTATAAGAAAACATATGAAAAGGGGAGAGCAGACAAAGAAAACGGAAACAAAGACACTTTTCAAGATGGTTTTAACTACTTTCCATTAAAAATAGTTGACAACAATGCCCCATAAACTCAGTCCCAAGAGAAATATAAATATTATTGTTTTCAGTTATCTTATAAATATTTTCATTGAAGTGTGGAATAAGTGACACATTACTCTTAGATTTATTTTTGCGTTGGAGCCTGTTCCTACCTTTGCCACCCATGCAGTTTGAAAAGTTGAAAGTGTAGCTCGGCACTGAGACTTTATGAGAAGGTTGAAGTTTCAAGGCCAGATGTCCCAGAAGAAACACATTTCAAGGGGAGTCAATTACGGCTAATTATATAGACTGCAGTGAAAAGATTTGTAACACATGAGCTTTAGCTGCCTAGAAGTAATGGTAAATATCATACCGTGCAGGTGACTACTGCTCATGGAATAGTTAAGGGGAAATCTAAACTGTTTTTTTTTTAAAGCACAGCTTAAGGTCATGTTGCAGTGCTGGTGCAATGCATGTAAGTCTCAAAACAACCATTTGTTACAGGAGTTTTGTAAAAACATTCATTCAAATAAATATTAATGGGGACTTGCAAATTCCATTTGAAGAAATATTTCAGTCATCCATGAGACACAATTTGGAGCAGAGCCATACAGCAGAAGTATGTGGAATTTAAAAGAGCTCCTAGACTTCGTTGCTAGGTGAGTGGGAGGCAGGAAACTGACTACTGTGTCCTCAAGCCAACACAATACAGCCTGTTTCTTTATATACTTTTGAGTTATGTATTATGTTCATTTTCATTACCTTTTATTTCACTTAATTATTGTTTCACCATGGTTTTTACGAATGACAGCATTAGCCATGTCAACCCCTGTGGTTCTGGTTTCCTACCTCAGTCAGCCCAGAGACATTTCACTTGATTAAATAGATGGATATCCAGTTATTACACATGACAAGCCCCGGTCCCGTTTTAATCTGATTGTAGGAAAGATACAGAGTTTGATACAATTGCATGTAAAACGTGGCCCATGATAGTTAAGGCTTAAGGCTCTAAAGTTATTTTGGTTTTGACCTACAGCATTTTAAAAAGACCTGAAAATATAAATCTGTGTAGGGAAAATTTTACATTTTAAATTTGGTAGATTGCTAGTGTTTCTTTTTTCCAGTAGAGACAGGAACTTTGTGGTGTGCCTCATGTGACCAAAGTGTGGAAATGATAAATGATATCATTAATATGGTTTGTTTTCATAATTGCTGTTAAAGCCTGAACACTGGCCTGTAAAAACATCCGTATGTCTTTTGAAGTTCATTAAGGGTTGTGTAATTTGACCGGAATTATTTGGACCTTTTAAATGTTCGTGTTTCCCCTCGAGAGGAACTGGGTAATATTAGGGATATTGCTCAATAGGGCCCATCTGCAAAGCACCAAGAGCGGCTCACAATTATAGTTTCCAGCAAATGTGGAAATTTGGGTGTTTAGCAGCAGTTGGAGATTACAGCTCCTGCTGACAATGTAATTGCTTAAAATAAGTTGTAATGATGACTTGTAGTGCAAAAAGTTTGGTAATAGAAAAAAATGCTGTCAACTGGTGTTTGACATTCATTTTACAAACAAAAAGCATGAGATTTTATGAGCATGTTATTTTAACATGAAACCTTCATTACTTAAAGATTAGACACTGTAATGCATTTAGTAATTATCTCGGTTTTCAAAGGTTTTGTTACAACATTTTCTTAACTTTCAGATTTATTGTACATGCATTAATATACATCTGCCAGTATATTTGAACTTCATATGTAAGCTCAGTTAATAATGTGGACATCTCAATGTGAAATTAAACTAAGCCCTGGTCAATGCCTAAGAGTTAAATGTATGTAACAGAAGATTGGTCATGGGGATGAAAGGGTTTTGGAGTTGTCAGCTCTAACTTCTTTCTTCTTGTGCAAAGACACACTAAGTGTGGCCCCTTTTGAGTTACTTGATATCAATGAACTGTCTGAACTAAGTTCATTCCAAATTTAAAAAGTGATCTGCAAATGTTAAATGCTCAACAGAATAAAACAATGGTTTAAAAAAAATATTATTCACCATACAGAGCCAGTATGCAAAATGGAATCTTCATCTAGTATATTATTAGTCCCATTGAAATCTCAAGGCTGAATTAGCATTTGGCAGCTATTATTAAAATTTGTACACTTTTTTTTTCATTCAGTTTTTTCGGGGATTTTGTTTAAGACATTACTTCCCCTCTAGATGCTCCCTATACTAATAGTGAAATGAATAAAACCTTTGGTATAATATTGGAATAATTGCAGAGCTAAATTTAGTTTTGTTCTTGCAGTAGTAACAGAAATTGTAAAGAGTGAAGTCACGCCTTAATGAAAGACCAAACGGCAGTCATTGATGTAATGTTGCAAAATTATGAGAACATTTTTTTCTTCTTCTTGACATCTTGGTAAACTGCTCCAGATGTTGAAGATGAGGTGCGATCAGCAAAGACAGAGAGGAACTGGCTGGATAGCAGTTATAGTGGATCATAACACTCTCAGGCACCCTTTATTTTTTACGAGACAAAGATAAGGGCTTGGGTTTACCGAGGAGAGCCTTTCTGGTTTTGGCTCAACTTGCTGCTTGATCTAGGAGTTTTATGGCCGTTGAGAGCATTTGCCACTGATGTGGAGGTTCTGATTGATGCATTGCTGCAAGATGATTTGGGGAGGTGCCTCTGAGACTTGTTGTTTTGGCATATGGTCCAGCTAGGCCCTTTCTGTTAGATTCCATCCAACTATTTTTAGGACTTGACACCACTAAACCTCATTGCGTCTAAGAATGGGTAATATATGTGAATTAGAGAACTCCCTAAAGATTTCCTAAAAATGCCATCACTTAATCTTTCACCTATTGGACAAAGAACTGCTGTTTTTATTTGGAAAGTCGAACACAAATCTGTATGTCGGATATATGAGATTTGAATATCAATCAATTACATGTAGGTTTTGAAACATTGGGACTTCAGATACACATTTGATTCCCTGTTGTTGAGTTATTTTCGGAATGCTGCCGTGTAAACCTGTGGTTTTGGAACATGAGTTGAATCCCAAACTCATTAAATAGGAAATCTGGGATGTATGGACTGTTACCAGCTTCGGTACCAACGTCGTCGTAGTGGCTTTTGTAGGTATGGTCTGCTTTCTGGTTTAAATTGAGATACATAATTCTCATAGACAGTGTCGACATGTTTTACAGTGAGGAAAAAAAAATGCCTTTTTCGCTGTCATTGTGTCATTTAACTTTTAGTCAAATGTGTCTTTACTGATGCAACTCAGGAATGCAAAGGAAAAAGTTAAACAAGCAAGAAAAACAGCCCGTGGAAGTATGCAATCAGATACCACAAACTGGATAATCTCTGTCCCAGTGCTATCCGGAAATCTTGCCTTTGATTCCCTGGCTTACAAGGAGCAAATGGCTTACATAGATTGCAGCATAAATCTGTCTGATCATTAGCTCAGCAGTGCTGTGTCTTTAGGACTGAGAAGACAGAGGATGAAGACACAGAGCTTTGGCAAATGTATTTTCCTTGAATCTAGCCCCCTGTAGCAGTAACAAAACCCATCTCTGACTGTAAGTAATAAAAAGATGGAGTAATGTTGGCACACTGTTCGTTCCTTAGGCAGGTTGGAAGCCATGTGTTCTGATGAGAGACAAAACTATAGCATGACAGAAGTAGACTGAATGTCAGAGCATATGTACTGGGGAATGGTTAAAGGGGCCGTACTTGTATGTGGTCATTTTGTAATTAGAAAAAAGCCTCCAGATTATGTGTCCTCAGTTAGGTCTGTAAACATCTTAGAAATACTCAAATCTATTGTTTGTTCCCTTTCAACAATTGTGTCTGTCACTGAAAAACGAGTACAGAAACAGATTGGGGTTTTTTCTTATTTCCCAGACTTGAAGGTCAGGTGAGACTGACTCTGATCACACTGAAGAGACGACTAAGACCAGTGATGGGTTTACCTAATCTTTATTTGTGAATCCTCTTCTTCCACTACTACTTTTAGTTCTACATTACAATAATTCTGTTTGCTGTTCCAAACAAATGTAAAGAATCTGCACAAGGCAGTGCACAAGAGTTTCATTCCAGCAGAGGGCATTTCACACAGTGTTGCATTCCTTTATCTTTGAGGTTTGGTTTCCTGGTGGGATGAGGTTACATCCTCCCCTCAGACAGTCCTGAGACACAGTAAAGCAGTTGGGGAAACATTAAACCCAGCAGCTTCCTGGATAAAGTGAGTCAAGTGGTGATCAATACATTCTGGGCAGGATGCTTCCGCTTCACAGTTTAATCCTTGCTTTCAGGCCATCCGGACTACAGCAGTCCCTCACTGAAACCTTTTACTTGCTCGGGGCTCCTGGTGTTATTGTTGTCTGGTAAACGATTACCTTGCAATTTAAGCAGATTTTACACTTTTATTAATGCTTTCTTCACACATACATTCACAATTTTCTACAGTAAGTTTTAAATAGGACTATAAGAAGAAGTGAATTAATATAATTAGGTACATGTTTAACACTATTTATTGGACATCAGCATATAGAGATGGATATATTGTGCCTTTTACAGAAGTTAGAAAAATGTGAATACGAGTAACACAGTAAGTGAGTGGTTTTTTTGTGTAATTTCTCAGTGGCGAAAGGTGAGCTTGTATGACTTCATGTTACACAAACTGTGGGTGGTCTGTGTTTTATGTCTAAGGCTGAGAGTGTACTCTACTTGCCAGACCCTCACCCCTTTGACCTATGAATAATTCTGCTCTTAGTATAGAAATACTGATGCCATATAAGGCAGGGCATTTAACCAGTCCAATCACATATGCACAGCAGTTAGTAACTGGCAGTCTTAGATTGTAACACTCTATCTATTGAATATAGAGTCATTCTGTATTTAAAACCATATGCAACACTTATTGTTAAAACCAGAGGAATGCTGATCCTAACATGTTTCGTAAGGAGTTCCCTCTGTCTGCTTGGTGTGTTGGTGTAGATTCCACTTGCCCCAGATTGTGCCGGAATTGGTAGTGTTTGCTTTTATCTTGGTTGGCCTGGGCCCCTTTAGTGTGTGTGTGTGTGTGTAATAGAATAAGAATGTAATATGAATAATTGAATAACATGTCACTCTCTATGGTGGGGGAGAGGAGAAAAGGAGAATGTGTGGAACAGGCATATGGTTAGCTGAAAAGATAATAAACATGCAGATCTTGGAAGGTGTGTCTGCCTGGCTTGATGTTAACCATATTGCTTCTATTAAATGATAAGAATTTGGTTGTTGTTGGTTGACTTGAAGAGATATAGCAAATAACTTTAATGAAATCAAATCGGTTGTTTTGGCTTACAATGCCGGGATTTCCATATTTTGGTTGGGGAAAGATTTGAAAATGGCCCAAACAATCCAGATTAGCTGAAGAGTGGGTTAGTGTTTTGCTACTCTACTAGATGCTTTCAGCAACAGTTCTAGAGTTTAGTGACATTAAAGACATCTTACTGCTGACATAGTGAAGTTATACCAGATATCAAATTCTTAATTGTTGTAATCTGAATTGAAATGTTCTCACTTAAATATAACCTTTTAAATGTATTTACATACATTTTACTTTTTAAATGTTAGTTGTGATTTTAAAACGTTATTATACCTCATAAACAGGAGGACAACATTCTGCCTGTTTCACCAGGGACAAGCTTCTTGTTCCAGTGGTAAATGGAAAGTTAAAAATATGAAATGTATTCTTTGATAATGCTTATCTATTAAGGCCCTGGCATTACTGCTTAGTTAAAACGATGCCATTGAAACACATTTATTTCCAAAGTAAGTTGATGTTTTTTAATTATTAGTCACTGATGACTGTTGACTGTATGTTAGTTGTTTTGGCAATCGGTTTATAGAAGTTAGGCAAAAAGCAAGCACAATGTACATTCCAATGGCATTTTCAAATCTCCGGCAGTATGACCTTAGTATTTCAACATGGATCAAAAGCTCTCGCCCATTTCTCTCTGATTTATTTTTTTAGATAATTTATTTCCTCAAATAACCCTTAGGTCTTCAAGCCTTCAATTTGTGCCTTCCAGCTGCACCTTATGTGTAATTAGGTTGTCAGAGTAGCCTCAGCTATCACTTTCACTGTTCTTGGGGTCTGATGCATACATCGTTTACAGGCTGTTTGATATTGTGTAGGACATGATGGGCAAAGCTCGGAACAGTGATGGTTCAGTTTTTGACATAGGAGCGACAGTTACATGTAATGTTAAAATTGTGACCAATAGTTGTCAGCAACTTGCCACAGTAAAAAATGTAAATATACCTTTAGTACGTTTATGTTCTTGAACCTCTGTGAAGATACAATGGTTTGTTCAGATAGCTATGACTGCGTTTAGGAATTCCCCCACATATTGTCTACGTATGTGGCTTGAATAAGATGCCTGTGACTTTTCGCGTGTGTGTGTGTCGGGTCTGTGTGGAGTATTTTATTATAGCTAACACATTGCAGTTATTAGCATTGGGGGGTATCTGTGCCAGCGTAAGTAGCGTGCCTCACATGCTCAGCCTGGGCTTGTGGTTAGCTGATGGAGACATCTGAAGGACCAGAGCCTTTCAGATCTAAATCAATAACAATTTTCCTTCCCATTCACTTTCTGCATCTCCTCCCCTTTTTATATATTTTTTCCTTTCTTTCTGTTTGACTCCTATTCTTGAAATTTTCATAATGCTGTTAAGCACTTGTTTTTCCACACTGTCTCCCTTAACCTTGGTGCGTTCTTTATCTTTTTTTTTGCTGTCTTATTTTCATAGGTGAGACAACAGATGGGTATGTGAAGTGGAATAATACTGGAAGAGCAGGGGTGGGGACTACCAATAATAATCTTTTATAAAAGTTTAGATAAGATGATGATGTCTTGAATGTGTAAAAGAGAAAGCAGTGATAGCAGTAATTTACTGTCTACACCAAACTGAACACATGAACACATTTGAATTCTTGATTGTTGACTTGTAAAGTATTGTTGGGATTAACTTTACTATAACAAAGAATATCTGTTTAAACAAAAAGTTTTGTCTTACTCTTCATATGCTTACTGTCTGTTACTCCATGTCACTATGATGCGCTTGTCAAAACGTAAAGCGTTGTATAGATTTGAGGCCAGTACTAAGGTTAAAGAAGGCGGTGGCTGCCAGGCAAGGTGCCCACTTGACCCAACAGGAGCAACTTGGGGTTCAGTGTCTTGCCCAAGGACACGTTGACACATAACTAGGAAGGACTGGGAATCGAACCACTGACCCTGTGGTCCGTGGACAAACTGAGCTTAAGTAGTTTTATTGCGTAGTACTTGCATAAATGTCCTTACTGTGCCGATCTTTTGGTGGGCTTCTGTTAGGGATAAATTGTTTCGGCATTCTCACTGCAATGTGAGCCTGCATGATCTGCAACATTGAATACAGGAAATTCATGACACCACGTGTAATTACTTTTGAAATAGAAAGGATGACGTTGACTAAAAACACTTCACTTTGTTGACCATACTTTCAGGATGAGTTAACAAATAAACATTATTTCCCTGCCAATATCACTTCAGAATAGTAGTCATAGCTCTCACTTGCTCATGTGTTTGGTGCACTGAAGTCAGATGCATAGTCAGTACTGTGCACAGACAGGGTACAAAAGTACTGTTCATTGAAAACGCACATTTTTTTCAGTAAACGGTCAAATAACTTTATCCAATTGACACTAAAGAAAGTGAGTGCTAGTGTTGTTAACACAATAGTGAATGTGAGTGTTAACAACACTAGCACTCACTTTCTTTGGTGAGTTAACAACACACATTTACCTGATGTGTGTCCTTACACTTTCCGGTCAGCCATCAACTTATACCGCTTCCATAGTGAAGAATTCATGGACTGTGCAGAGTGTAGGTAAGTTGTGTTACACAAAAAACATCACCCCAATCATTTTAAAACAATCAATTATTTCCAAATTGAGTTATTTAGATCATCTAGTATAAAATCCTGTATGTTTTTTTCCAATGTTGTTCACACCTACTGTAGCTTCAATGAAAGATCATACTGCAACTGAAGCTGATTGTATCTTCTCAGGTGACGATAATGCAGCAGTTCAAGATGCCGTCTACTGCTGAGCATTTTAACAGTTCGTCCGGTATACTGGTTATTATTTTCTGCACAGTAAGAATTTTTCATAAATTGCCATACCATTCAATCATATATCACAGTACCATTGCATGGCGATAATATCACACTGTTCAAAAACAAACCTTTGGTGCAATCCTGCGAGCTGTCAAGGTGTGGAGGATGTGGGGACACAAACGGAAAAGATCAAACCGCTAGCAACACTTGCAGATTATTGAACAACTTTAATATTGTTTCAGCCTATAACACGTTTCAGCCTATATCCTTCATCCGGGTCTGTTTGAAGCACAGAGTAAAGAGACAGAAACATTGGGGGCTGTGACCCCCAAACTGGGAGAGTGGCTCCAGCACTCAAGGAACAACAGTAACAATATCTGAGATCTCTGTCCAGAAGAGTGCAGCCCTAGGAGCAGCTAAGATACTGCCGGTTGTGTTTTTTGGATCAGTCATCTTCTCAATTGGCACAAAGGCGAGGGGTGTGTCTGGTGATGGATGATGGGTGATACCATATTGGCTCAGCAGGTAAAAGACATGCATGTGGGGCGGGGAGGTCTTAAATGTCTGACAAATATGGTCAAATAAATATGCTCCATAGTCAGACCAAAAAACTATGTCAACCACTCCAACAAGTTAGTTAGATTACAACAGAGTTGGATATAAAAGGATAAAAAAAATACGACATATGACACTATCCCTGAACTGCCGGAGCACCTCTCACAGAGCCACTTTGTGACGAAACACAGATGACCTACACTTTGTAATTTGTCTCAGTGCACTTTGTTTGCAGAACTCAGCTTTGGACAGAAGCAGATGGTACATGGGTGTGTCTCTAATGTAAACCCCACTCAGCAAGAGAAATGATCCATTTACAATCCATTTTCAACGAGTAAAGAGAAAATGTCCACTCTTAACTTCCATCTCAAGTATAAGGTACAAAAACAATTTTAGTCAACTGTTTGATTAGCTTTTTAATTATTATCTGTCACACAGCATTTGGCTTAAGGCGCCTCACAAAAACAATACGATAGTCAGCAAAAACTATTAAAGTAACGTCCAAATATTTTAAGTTAGGTTTATAATGTAATTATTGTGACATGGCTGCCTCCGGGTTATTTTGCACCTTTTATGTGCCACTACATATCACTGGTTCACATCTTCGCCATGTTCTCCACAGGGACGTCTTGTTTACGGTGTCATGTGTCTCAGGCACTAGAGGAAGGCAGTAGGCTTCCCGAATGACCAATGAACAAGCACCGTGTGCAAGTAATGCTCATGGCAGTTGTACTGCATATTGTCACACTACACTTATTTCAGATGGTTTATGAGGCTATAATGTAAAAAGTATTTGAAATTTAACCCGCCAAAGTGGCAAGTAGGAGTGACTGTGAGACCCGCCACTGCTGAAATACCTCTGCGTTTCGCTGTTTGGCCGGTGTCAATGTCCAGCCCTGAATTCATCTGTCAAAGGACAGCATCCCGCTACAGACCGTGGAGATAGATGGGTTCAGACACTGGATTGTGGTTATGTCTTACTGGAAAGAAAATACTTCATCCAAACTCATACGCCTTGAAGGATCATATTAATGAACGTTAATGTTTGGAACATTATGTTTGTTAAGTAGAGAACCATGAGAACTGTGCATCCCTTGGCTTGAAGGAGAAGAATTTGAGTATTACTATTATGCTTTCTTACACTTTTATTTTATGTAATCCTAAAAGTAGAATAAACCACAAATCTACAAAAAGCCTAAGACATCCATTAAAAAATACAGTGATATACAGTGCAACTGTCAAAATCTAAAAAATAACATGATACAAAATTTTGGTAAAAATGCCCACGTCCTGATATTGCTCCCTGTGGGTCTAGTCTGTAGCTGGAATTCTTGTCCGTCTTTGTTATTATTCTGGGCATTTTGGAGGCTGATATTAAACATATCCAGTTTGACTTGGGTAGAGTGGAGGCACTCTTGGCAGAGACCTTCAGCATGACTTCAGTGCTGTCATTGTGATTTCCTTTTAGAGTGAAATTGTTTTGTAATTGTCCATTCCACTTTTGGCAGATGCTTTGGAATCTTTTCCATGGTCTTGCTCCTCCTTCTTTAATGAGCATGTTATATTTTTGGGGCTTCTGAAAGAAAGAAGGCATATGCCTAGAAAATTAAGCCAGTGCTTTACATGTAACAGTTTGCAGGGATAAAATGAGCTAAGTAACACTAGAGTATTACAGAGGTTGCTAACGGTGCCTCCCCTTTGAAATGATTCTAAAGAAATCTATCTGTATTCTGTATTGTGGTTGAAGTAATTATACATCTACAAAGGTTATAGACATTTGTCACTTTAGTTGCATGTTATCATGCATAACTGAATTTTTCATAGAAACCCTTCATATTCCAGAATCATAAATGTAGTAATTGCTTTTGTTTGCTAAGATTCTAAACAGACTTTTTCAGATATCGCTAGAGTTTCACTTCTTTTACACAAATCTCACAGCGATTCCCTCTTACGTTGCTCAGAACCTCCAGGAATAAAACCAGTTAATGAAACCATGAATAATGTAGCATATTGTTTACATTTCAGGACTGTAATAATTCATAAGTTCAGTACAACAGTTGTAAATGGGAATTTTGTTTCCCAGTTGTGGATTTAAGTTCTAGAGAAAGAGAGTGCAAGACCACATTTTTGTAATGGGCTGTTTTCACTGAGATAATTATTTAGAATGTCACCCGACATGATATTCATCTGTGTTCATTTTGGGCTCTAATCCCTCCAGTTTGCCATGGATTCCAGCTGCACTGCTATACTTTGTTTTTGAGACTATGTATTTGCATTGTATGTTTTGTTGTATGCAGGTTTTTTGTTATTTGTCTTTGGTGTATATAGCATGATGGTATTCATAAATAAAACACAGAACACAACAGTAATATTAGGAGTTTTTGCTCATGTGTGATTGTTTTGAATGTGTGTCCTTAGAGTTCCGACTGGCAGCAGCCTTTAAGCCTACTTCGGTATGAGGGGAAAATGAAACCCGTCTTTAATCATGGCGTAATGGCTTTCTGCATTTGTTACAGTTTCATTAAAAACCCATTAGCAGCTAATTTTTACTTGAGCTGATGGATGTGTTCGAAGCCAAGGAATGTTAAGGAAAAGGTAATTTGAGTCAGCTGTGATGAGCTCTGTTCTCTTCAGCTTACATTCCAGTCGGGGCGTCATCAATGGGTCGGGCAGCTAAAGTGTAAAAGAGGTGGGTGCATACCATTTTGATTTTACTGGAACCATCCCAATATGTGACTGTATGTTTGAAACAATGATCCACTTTTTATTTGTCGTTGCCAGCTGCAAAGCATTTGATGAGAGCCAGGGTCATCACTGTGAAAAACAAACATCTGACTAATAGGTTTTGGATGGGATGAGTAGGTCTAGAATAAGCAGAGGAATGAAGGTGATGACAAACTAGACGTAACTTAATAAGAAGGGCTACTAAGAATCAAAAATGAATAAAATGATGCGGTGGGCAGAGTTGGGATAGATGAAGGAACAAATGTTTTGAGAGCATGGTGATGTGAAGAGGAGAAAGGACAACTGGTAGCCCTGAGCGCTTTGTGCTGAATGTGAGGTGGATGTATCATGTTAGCTGGTGTTTTCAGTATTGCTCTGGAAAAACACTCTGCAACCCATCGTATTCACAGCACGTCCCACCAACCCCTGGCAGCCTGTATAGGAGAGGTTTTTTTATTAGGTTTGAAGAGGGTAAGTGACAAAGATGTGTTGCATGTTAGTCTCTTTTGTAGGAGGGAGATGGCCTGATTGCCGGATCCTCCCCTGGGATGGTGCTCTGTGGGCCGTGACATGGAGGACAGGGCCTCAACTTGTCAGACCCAGTGTGTGTTTCTGTGTTTGTATGTGTATATAGGTGATTTAGAAGAGGAGGGGGTTTGTCTGAGATAAGGAGCTATTGGGTTTCCCTTATTTATTTTCCCACTCCATAGGCATTCACCCTCCACTGCTTGGCCTCCAATCTTCAGGCCTACTGCTTTGATGTCAGCATGTGTTGTGCAACCTGCAGAGGAAAAACAACAATGACAAAATGTGTGTTTACCCAGCAATGGTCTGCATGGTCCCATTAATTTGCTAAACTCTGTGAAATTGACCAGTTTTAAAAATGTTGATGTTTCAGAGATCAGGCTGTTGCAGGCAGGGAGGGTAGTTGGCTGCCAACACGTTTTTTTTTCCTGTTGTACTATTGAAAAGGAGAAAATGATTAGTATTTTGTCGGGAATAGTAGGTAAAAAAGATATCAGAACATTCACACTGGGCAGTAAATACTAAAAAACCTATTTCCAAAACATTTAAAACATTTATATTTAAATGTGTTATGTTAAACGTATTTGTTTTACGTACATTTTTCTTCAATAAAAATGATTTGGTAAATTCAGTTACTACTGTATGTCCTGTTAGGTATCCTCACATTCAGCTGTTAAAATATGTGCTTACTGTGATCTGGAAAAATCCACTTACTAAATGATATTTAGTAATGATATTTTTTAATTTAAAATTTGACTTATTCACATACTGGTTCGTTTATGACTAATGTTCCAGTGGCCATTAAGATTCCACTGGTTTCTGTAAGTTATAGCTGGTTTGTTTGTAGTTGAGAAACTGTGACCGTGTCTGTAGATGTGGTGTTTCTTATAGCTGGAGGTGGTAGTGTGCTTCAGCTAATGAACTGAGTAGCTCAGATGAGGGTCAACCCTGCTCAACACACTACCTTCTGGTCCCTGACTGAGCCAGACGTCTGCAGGCGGACAGAGGTCAGGTCTGGTTTTCCTGTACCCTAACCCTCCATGGGTGCCCACTTACCCTCTGAGCAGGGGGTCCCCCTCGCCTGTCACTCACACTGCCTGGACCTGTTCCTTTCTTTCTGTGCTTCTGGTTTTATTATCACCAGGTTACTTTTACTATTACTCTCTCTCTCTTAAATGGTCTTAAAGAGCATGTTGGCCTTGCTTTATCTTACTCTGTTATTTTTTCAACTATCCCTTGTGTCTTTTCATTTTTGCTAATTTCTTTAACTTTGCTATGCAGCTGAGGTCGAGGTGCCTTCAAGGGAAGTAACCCCCCTTTTCCTGGTCCTTCCATGTTGGTCTCCTTCTCTGTCCCTCGATCCCTCCCTCCCTGTCCTGTTCCCTGCTGTGGCATTGCAGGGATCAGTTTACCCAGCAGCAGCTGAGGGCAGGCTTCATTTGTCCCAGGGCTTCTTTTTAAAAAAACAGTTTCACCTCTTGAGAATTGCTCACTGCACACTGTGACTTTGCTTAATGCTTTATGTGAGTTTTTGACCTCATTGTACCCTGGATAAACAAGGCTTTCTGAGTTCCTCAGATAGTTGTGGTCATGCCTCCTCAGCACTCTAGATGTTAGGATGTCTTATTGTAAATGTTCCTCTTTTTCATGTAATAGATCAAAATATTGTAGATTCAACTTTTTAAGTGGTGACAGGTTAAAACCTTGAAGATGTATTTATTATTTCTCCTTATGTTTATCAGATCCCACCACTCACACTGATGGGGAAAACTAAAGCATAATGTAAATCTGCCATAAAGTCCTTTACTAAAATAATGCATACATATTTCTGCCACTTAATCTCTTTTGGCAGTTGCATGTTTACTTTACTGCACTGGGATATAATTGCTTCCCTATCACCGTGTCCCAAAATTAAATTATGCGTAAAATTATGTGTAAAACCAAATCTTCATTACTCACATACGCTGAGAGAAGAGGGTTCATTGTTATTAGTGTCATAGTGTCAGAGCCAGTGAATGTGTGTAATATGTGTATGCACAATAGCTACAACATCTAACTTGCCTGAAAGGTGTGGCTAAGGGTTTTAATGTATGTGTGAATGAAGTGTGTGTTCATCGAGTAGCCAAATTTTAGACACTTTTAGAGTATACATTATGAACTGTTAAATGAAAACTTGTGAACATTCTTATAAGTTGGAAACAAGATAACAGGCCAGTACCAAAACTTGGAAACACTATGGCCACGGCCCTCTGGCAAAGGTGGCAATCTGCTAGTAGAGATTTTAGTCCACAGAGTCAGTCCCTTTATTGTTTATGGAACTTGTCCAGAGTTCGTCACTTGATTACATCAGATATGAGATTATTAGCAACATGATTAACATGAGAAATCTTTTTTGCATTTGTTAAGCATAATTTAATTTGTATTCCTAGCTGTAGATCTAGTGTAAGTACTTGGCAATCAGCTCTTTAACCACAATATCCTCACCCCTCCACAGTTTCTTTCCCCACAAGCCTATTGCTTTAATTGTACCGCATGACACAGAGAACCCACTAGGTTGAGATACTATGGTTAAGTTGAATCTGTGAAGAAACTTCTCATCTGCAGTCTTCCAGTTTGTTCATTTTCAGATTCATCTCTATGATGGAAGTTTAATTAATTGTCATTTCTGCACACACACAAACACAAACACACACACACACAGAGGCATGGACACACAGACAGACAAGCACAAACACACACACAGATTTTGTACTTGTGCATTCCTGGGCTTGCTGTTGTGGAGGAGAGACCTTCACTTTTCTCATCCAAGGACCAAAGTTTATTTGTAGAGCACATGGTGATGGGAGGAAGGTTAGTCGGGAGATTCAATGTTAATGGAGGTTCAAAACAGGTATACACTGGATGATCCCCTAATGCATTACAAACACAAGGACCTCAACACTCTTGTATTGCCATACTATTACTTTGTGGCATACTAAAATTTGGTGTTACATGACATTGTAAATAATTGAATATTTGTGAGAATTAATTGAAGTCTACCATTTCCGTTGAGCTCTGTTTAAACCTTTGCTTATTATTATTTTTGGCATTCTTGTTTATTTTTTCAACAGGATGACCATGAGAGCGGCTCTAGTTCCACCAGTCGCAGTGTCTCAGACAGCACCAAGGCGGTGGCCAAGCCTCGCCGCCTCCAGCAGGCTGCACCCAGTGACCCAGACCTGCCCCCAGGTGAGTGATGGCCCTGGTCCAGTTAGGCTATTCTACCTCCCTGCACCAGTGTAGACTTGGCCTCAGCAGGGGAGGGAGGGGCCATAGAGTATAAGTAAGTTTAGAATTTAGTTACTCTACTAAAAAAATCTTGGCATTGTTTTCCAGCCTGTAAGAATTCATAAGGGCAAATAATTAAACTTCAATATTTAAAATTAGTTCAAATTGTTATTAGCCTTCTGCCTGCAGAGGTCAGTGTCAGATTCAAATGTTGGTTTCTACCTTTTTAAACAGATGAGCTGTGTAGCACTGCCTTTTAACTGGTGTAAATCAGACAGAGAGTGCGGGGGATGTGTCAGTGATAAATCACAAAGTGATGGCTCTTATCAACAAGGCCACTTGACCACATGCCTCCTGCAGGGCCATGAATTCTATGCCTGCCTTACTCCAGCACTTTATAGCACCTCACAAAGAAGGGCCTTGTTTGTTTGGGGCTGGAAAATGGGCTTTTAAAAATATTTACGACCTTTCTCTCAACCAATTAGTTTGTACCTGCATACCTAATATTGACTAGTGACATTCCTTGTGTTTTTGGTCTCTAAAGATCTGCAGTCTGACATTTTTATATGGAGATCAATATTGAAGTTTCTACAATCTCTTATTTCCAAGTGAATCATAGAGAATTGAAGTGTCGCACTACTGTGGACAAATTTCATAATTTCAAATACATGGATCTGCGCTAATGTTGAATCACTAATTGTGGAAATGCTAATTAATGGGACAGAAAGGGAATCTGCTTCCTATCTAAATCATCTGTAAGTGGGCATATTTACACATATTCAGTGTTAACGGTCAGTTAATGCAAATGTTACATGAACTTTCTAAAGACGTCTGTTTCTTTCAACGTCTTTGATGGATGAAGTTAGCAGCTTGTTAATATGTACAAACACATTTTAAATCAATATTTAATACTATGCTATGTATAATTGTTGCAAACATTTCTTAGACTCAGAATAAGTTAGAAAATTCAGTTCTAGGTTCATGTTGAATAATAACTGTGAACAACAGTTTGCACTTTATTAGACTTTTGACTATTTCTAGTCTGGCTATAAAGTTAAGATTTAGATTTTTATTCTGAGACGATGTGACAATTTAGCCAAATCCCCCACACATAATGCTACCAATGGTAATTAGAATTGTTTTAAGCATGTTGAGGTGTAAATGGAAGGCGAACACCATTTAGCTTGCTGAAATACTCAATGAGTCACTACATAAAAGGTATGCTCCACAAAATTGTAGCAAAACACAACCGATGAAAAGTTGAAGGGCATGAAAACATTTAGCAGAGAAAAGTGCATGGGTAGAAGAGAAAGGTGGAAAAAGGAGACTAAACTATATAAAGAAAAGATAATGTTTCAAAGCTGGGTGTGGGGGTCTTGAACCAGGCAACAGTTTACCACTCCACCAAGAAGCTCACTCCCAGAGTACCAGTATGCATGAATATATGAACCTACACTCCTGACTAGTTGTATCTGGGGAGGATCCATTTCCAGGCCTGACGTTATGAGATAATATCTCTCCCCAGCTGTTTAAGCAGGGGGCCTCACACTCCAGCATCTCCCTTTGGGCTTTTTTCCAAACGATCTTTTAGGGGTGCGTGTGTGTGTCTGTGTCTCTGTGTGTGCGCGCGTGTGCGCACACGTGCCTGTACCTGTGTCCATGGCACGTGTAATGTTGTCTGTATATGTTTTTAGTGTATCTGTGTTAATTTGTGTGTACAATTCATACTGTTCCAGCCAGGGACCTTGTTTCAACCCATTACAGGCTACATAGACAACTTTGAGGTCAGAGGTTGCAGCACCTCAATAACACGGAGGAAGCAGATTAATCCTGTAATTCCATTCCATTCTTTTCCTCCCTAATTAAAAGGTAGAGGTTAAAAGGTAGATGAGGTAAAACAAACCTGCTATGACTCAGATGGAGGATATTATCCTAAGAATAAGATACAAAACAAACCCGTCAGGGCCCCTTATTATAGTAAAAGATGATTTTTAAATATGAGGACCCAGTACAGCATGTGGGTCTTATTTTCTTATGGATAAAGATTTTGAAATTCTCTAACATCTAAGCACTTTTACTGTAGGACTGAACACACTTTCAATCATGTGTTTAAAAAGTATACACAATTTTAAATTATATTATTAAACATCAAGTTAATGCAGTGTTGTCGGCATTTCCTGTTGTACTCAATTTCTGCCTAAAAATATTGTGTGGATTACCAACATTGTTTTCTGTTGTTACCAATTGGTATGTATACTATAATAGTACTTGTATTGTATAGTTATAATTTAACACCGTACAAAACAATAAAAAGGAGACCAAGAAAAGAAAGATACATTTCTATATAACTGTAACTAACTTATAGTTATAACTAACTATAACTCTTGTTGGCTAATTGTACACTGGCTAATTGTACACTTGCTAAATGTACACTCTTTATATTCTCATTTATTTATGAAAACTAAATTAAAATATAAAGAGGGTTTAATATACGTTCGGAATGGGCTTGCTATTAGGGGAAAAAAGTGAGGTTAGAAGACTTGGATCGAATTTGGGGGCCTAAACAGTGTTCGGGACATGCCGTTTTTTTTTTGCCTCTAAAAAAGCCTAAACAAAACATGGCTGACACTAAAAAGCAGCCACCGACAATTATCCAGTCAGTTAGCCCTAAGCTCTCACATGTTGAATGAATTTATCCTTTATGGTTTGCCTGTGGTGGAAAAAAATGAAGTTAACACACATGCCATGGATTGGTAGCCACACAAAGACCAAGTACTTCCACCTTGGGCGATTCTGTGTGCGATTATGTTTACTACTGCTTGCAGGGGACCAGTGGGCCACCGTTTGAGAACCGTGTTTTTTGGTTGCAGGAAATTCTTGCTTTGACCCTATTACACTACTGAAGCAGTGCATTTATTTTGAGTTTGAAAACATTAATTAGTGGCAAGTCTTGCATTGCATATAGCTTTAACCCGCCGCCCGATTAGATTGAAATTCTAATAAAGATTTGTATTTTCAAAGTTGAACCCTCTAAAGAGAGTCACACAAAATGCGTTCTGTTTGCAAATGCATTAGAATAGTTAAGAAATGTCTTCACCATTAAGCTTAGGTGGGAGACACAACTCACATTTTAGAAGATCATTTTAAAATTCTTCTTTATGTAATACCTTGTTTTTTTTTTAACATTAGATTTAACATGGATGAACACTAGTCAACCCAAGTTGTGTTTCAGCTATATGGTTAACTTGTGTAGCCTAAACTATGTGGCTCCAATACATTATATCAGTGTTTTCACTTGGAGGTATTAGAGCTTAGCTGTGATTTAACAGATTTTTATGTTTTAATACACTAAGCATAAATGTGTGCATAAATACCAAATATCTAGATTTATGTTCAACAGGTGTGCTTTGAGTGTGCATGTGTGCATGTTTGCCTCTGATTGGAGCAGACTGAGATTTGCATTAACTTCAGTGCAGAATTCATTGATTTTGGGTAATGTATAATAATGGGTTATGTCATACACTGGCTATTGTACATGAGCTTTACATTGTTAACAGTACATTTTAGAATAACAACCTGCAACCAACTACAGTGCATCTATTGTCTGATAGACTTGTCAGTCTTTCTATGCATGTCTAATAACTGGCAAGTCTAATAGCTGCTAATACTTTCCATATACATGAAAAATGGTGCGCACGGACAGTTTAGTGTTTCTTTCCTGTATTGCACAGAAGAGAGTACTTGGCCTGTTCTGAGATCACATAAAGGAGCTGGGTTTTCCATTCATTTTATGGTTGAGTAGGTTTAAGTGGGCTCCTTCCCTGTGGGCCGCAGCACAGGTGCTGGTTGTGTCAATTGTTTACAGAAGTTCAGAGCAGTGAGATGACTCGCTGAGAGATGGATTGGGCCCCTAGACCTGGTGTTAGGCAAAAAGACGTATAGTGTAAGAGAGTGCAAAAGAGAAGGAATGACACCCTGACATGAGTAAATTAGATACAGAGAGAAAATAGCAGGGGGTGAAGTGCGGGTTTTATTGCTCAGGCTGCAGGTGCGAAAGCAGTTTTCTGACTGACCCCAGAACCACACACACGCACACACATGCACACACATACACACACACACTCACCAATTCATCCATGCAAATAAGCACCCAGGCACCCACTGAAACTCAGACATGTGCTTTTAAATTTTATGAACACACATTGTGTGCATTGGGTTTATGTTATGTCATCCTCTCTTGCTGCACCTCTTTATGGTCAGGCAGCATGCTAATGGGTAGTCAGGTCTTTGTACAGGAGGCAGAACAGTTGACTAACTTGTATAAATATTTCATTAATTTCATCATTCCTTCTGTTCTGCCCTAGGCCAGACATGTAGATACAGCAAGACAAACATTTAGTTTGGAAGATAAGGGGAAAGCATTCAAAGTTTATATGTTTTGTTATTGAATTTGTTGTGAATAAATATTAGGATTTATTGCTGTATAATTTATGTTCGAAAAGCCCCTGTCACAATACATATGTAAAGTTCTTCCTTACTTTGTTGAATAATGACCTTATCGAGTCTGCTTTTTCCTTCAAGACTACTGTTTGTAGCCGTCATAGTGGAAATTTGGAGGTACTAATAACATTGCAGGCTCTCCAGCTCTTTTGAAACACAATCTTTTGGACTGCTTTTTTCTTTCCTTTGTGGTTTTACTGGATATCTCTGTCTCTTAATCACAAACCCACTGGTTTGCCCCACCCCCATCCTCCTTATAAAATCTATTTTTATATTATTAATTCCTGCTTTTTCTCCATTTGATTGATTAGGATTTCCTTAGACCTTGTTTCCTTTAGCACTTGTTATCCATTACCATGAAACCTCTTCTCCTCATTAGTATCATATCCTTTACTGAATTGTAACATTTTAAAAGTTATTATGAACGAAATGTGTTTGTTATTGACACGTCACCAAATTATTTGTGTGTCTATTGTCAGATATGCTGTATGTGCCATGCATGTGTCTGCTCAGTGCATGCTTACTTTATGTTTAAGTAAACATGCAGGGTGTTAAGCGGTTTATGTATAGCTACTACAGTTTGTACTCCCGTGTACACCTTTCCAATTAGTTGTGGTTTTTGTGTCAACATACTGTGCAGTTTAACGTGTTTCTCATTTGTTGCAGGTTATGTGCAGAGTTTGATCAGGCGTGTTGCAAACAATGTCAACATTGTGGTAAACAACCTGATCCTCAAGTATGTGGAAGATGACATTGTGCTGTCAGTCAACATTACCTCAGCAGAGTGCTACACTGTGGATGATATGTGGGAGAGGGCCTTCATGGACATCACTGGTGAGCAATGGCTGTTTACATTCCTTGGTAGTTGGATTAACTAGTAAATCCACTGAGACAAGAACCTATATAACACAGTAAGTACTTAAATTTGTTAGTTCAAACTAAGGTCAAGAAGACATACCAGGTAGATTCAAATGTAGCTGTTTGTTTAAAGGTTTGATATCCGATGCCGGAGTGGTCTCGTATTCAGTCTTAATTAACTTCACGTTCTAATGGGAGCCTATATGGTTCCAGTGTGGTGTGTGCAGAACGAATCTGGAGCTTTATGTCGCATACACCTGGCATATTAAGCTGATCTTAGATCCTGTAGAAGTTCAGCAACGACAATAAACTTTTTAAATCCCCCAAGCCTGTGGTTCTTTACAGCAACAATACTGTTGCCCTCTCATTTCGGTTTTTAGCCATTATTCACTTAGTAGCCTTCACTTCATACAAACATCTCATGTTACTGCCAGAGAATTACAGTTATTTTAAACTTCAGCTACCATCGTAACTTAGAAGAAAGAACAGTTGTGGTTATGTTCACTGATTGTTATCATTGTGGAATTTTATGTTAAGGTCTGTTCCAACATATGAAGTGCAAGTAGTGGTTACAACAGTGGTTACTGGCACTATAAAAACATTTGGGAATGATAAGTCCGGTTACCGGTCAACGGTGGGTGAGTCAGGGACAGTCTGATATAGTGCAATCATGCAACAAAAAAACACGCACGCACACACACTACTTGGTTGTATCTCTTTTAAATGTCACATTTCACAAGAGCTCTCTGACATGTCTGACAGATTTTTATATTCATGTCTTTATTAATACCTCTTTATATGTATACATGATGTATGTGTGTCAAGCACAATGGGTCAACTTGTCGATGCACAATTATCTACATGTTGTTTCTTTTTTTTATGCTTTCTGTGCAGCTCCAGAGCTGGTGTTGAGGAAAGTTATCAACTTTGCAGATTGTACCGTGTGCTTGGACAAGCGGAATGCTAGTGGCAAGATCGAATTTTACCAGGACCCACTGTTGTACAAATGTTCTTTCAGAACCCGCCTGCATTTTACCTATGACAACATCAACTCCAAGATCCCATCTGTCATCAAAGTGAGCGGCTGAACATCTTAACTATAACTCTCATTATTTTTCCACAGCTCTAGATTGATAAAATGGTTTGCATAGTGTAGGTTGACAGTTGTTTGTTCTTAACAGGCAGAATGAATGTACAGGTGGATGGCTCCTTTCTACAGTAAGTAACATGTAATGATATGCTTCCCTATATTTTTTTAGATCCAAACCATGGTTGAGAGCCTGAAGTTGTCTATCACAGATCAGCAGCTACCCATGTTTATCCGCATTTTAGAACTGGTTATTGCTCTCTACTATGGGGAGATTGGCGGTCACAAAGAGGGTGAGGGAGAAGAGGGTGGTGCTCATGTACGGGAGGCTGGAGGAAGTCTGCCTGGTGAGTAGAGTCTCTTTAGGAGGGCACTGAGTGTTCTTTATTTCTATCTCTGGGTTGCTTTATATAATTATGAATGTTAAAGTTTAATAATTTGTTGGAAGGCTTGAGAGTTTTAAACCCAGCTGCTCTTTAATGTCTGAGCACCCAATGAGAACAAGAAATCAATTACCTTGATCAGTCCTTGTACGCGTACAATAGCTGTACTCTAGTATGTGAATTTTGGAGTGTAAAGATGAAGTGAGCAATGGTCATAACTGTGAGTGTGAAGCAGGTTAAAGCCAGCAGCAGCTGTTTATTCCTATTTATTTCTTAAACTCTTCATTTTAGGTCTGAGTGTCGCATCTACCCATAACCCAAGTGCATGCAAAACAAATTATACCTGTAATGTCACGTGGTTTTCACAGCCATTATTAAGTTCAGTAAAAATGTTATTTAGATTGTGTATTATGTCAGATTATGTAACATAAATATGAATATTTTATAAATAATATATTTCAGACAGAATGTTCCACACATTTTTAAGTGGTTACTAAACCATCAGACCAGGCACAAAACTTGGAGTTTCTCTTCAGACACATTGTCATCTCATGCTACACACATTGCCTCATTGTGTTCAGGGCCTATGTCTGTTCGTATGCTGGTCTTGTTCCTAAGCGAGACATTTAACATCAGTTTAACCATGGTGCTTCTCCTGATTTTTCCACAAACAATAGCCAGAGCATGTAACTCAACACAGGCTGTTGTTGGTAGGTCTGATCCCCTCCATGTGGATAGAGGCAGAAGAGAGAAGGATGAAAGGAAGAAACTAGAATCAACCAAACCCAGACTCATCTGTCTTTCTGATTTAAGCATTATAATCACAGTCCCTACATTTGTGAGCTGAACAAACCGCTCATATTTATTCTGCTTCTTTCACAGGCATATGACAGAGACATACGCTCACTGCATCTACATACCACACACACACACACACACACACACACACACACACACACACACACACACACACACACACACACACACACACACACACACACACACACACACATTCATATAGGCAATTTCACACAGGTAAATAAAAGAAATACTTTTATGAGGTACGTTCCCCTAAGACTTACTCATCTTATCTCAGATCATCCTCGTACTTTCCAGATAGAACAGGATCCACTCTGAGGTCCTGCTGGGCTAGAAAATCCTCTCTAGCACCAGAAGTAATTTATAATCATGGTGCAGGGGTGGGCAGAGGGAAAACCAACAGCCCAACACAATACAGCTTATTATCCCTCCTTTCCCATGCTTGCAGTTCTAGAACTTTTACTGCAAATTGGCAAACTTCCATTTCAGTGTCTGAGAGTCTGTGTCATGCTACTGATTTGTGGAGGCTTTGAGAAGAATTTATATCTATATACAAACACATACACTTATACACCAGCTCTTGAAACCTGTATGCGCGCAGATTAATTGTAATTAGTAATTAACAAAGATAAGAATCTGAACGGGGGTGGAGGGGACACCCTTACCTTTTAACCAGTACACACAACCATTATGATTAATAGATTCTGAATTCTACAACAATAATGTATGTGATCGCTTATAGTGATTGACTTGTTTGCGTGCATGTTTATTTTTAGTGGGTTGTTGCTTGTAAGAAGCAATTATTGTCATGATTCCTGGAACAAAATTGCAGAATTGTCCATTGTACTTCAACACATGCCTTTTGATTTTCCCATTTGATCTTTTTGTGGTGGGTCTGTCCTGCATGTTGTAGCTCCATTGCCTTTTTTGTGTGTTTCTTTTTACTCTTGCTATGAAGTGCCTTTTGTAACTAATGCTCGTGGAGGAAATTATTCGATATGTACCCAATCTATAGATTGTATTAGTTAGCTGTGACTTTTAATTGAAAGTAAACTTCATGGGACATTTTAAAAGGATTATTAGCTTCCCTCCCTTAGTAGTTTGTTTTTCTTTTTACAGTTTAACACTTTGGAGTGGACCTTGCTATATAGCATATATTGAATGTGCACATGGTTCCGTGTGGCTGCAGGTTTTTTTAATTTTTTTTTATTTATCTCATTGATGAAAATAACTAATGCGTGAATGGAATGGAATGACCTGTCAACCTGTCAGCTAGGACTAAATAGCTAATTTTGTCTGAAATTCACTAGGACATGCAATTCTATGAAACTGTCAAATATCAGCATCTGAAAACGTGCTTGAGTCAAAAAGTTTATCACGCCAGAAAACGCTGTCCAGCTTCCTCAAGTATGTGAAAAATGATGTGAGGACTGAAGCTGAACTGAAGTGTGGGACTATGTGTGTGTCTGTATAGAATATATGTAAGCATGTGCCTGGAGTGTCTGGAGTTATGTTTATCCAAGGCCATGCAAGTGTTTTGTCCTCCGCGTGTCTTCATGTACAGCTGAGTGTTTAGTGTGACGTATTTGTAAAGTGGCTGGTAGTTGTGTTGTGTAGTGTTGACAAATTGCATTTGTAATCAAAGTAGGTCGGGTTAAGTGTGGACGTGTGTATGTATTGTTCGATCTATGTGGTAGAAATTTAAGAAGTATGTTTGTGTGTAAGGTGCTATCATGGCATATGGCATCTTACATTTTGGTGTGAATTTAGGTGCCTGCATGACAGGCTTTGAACACGTATAAAGCTTAGCCTGAACATATGCCCAAACATACATGCAAACCCAGAAGATGTGTAAAATGGCTAGCAGGATAGCCTCTGCGCAGTGGTCAGGTAAACCAGGTCAACTTTCCCTCTATAAACATGGAGGGACATCTACTGGCCTATGGGGGCACTGCTTTCCCTCACTCGTCTCTACTCACAATCTTTGTCACTCAGCTGTTTACTCACGTATATACTCAGTCCCTCCCCACCTTGGACATGCATAAGGACTTTGGACTCCTGTAACTCAAAATTAAACGTATTTTTCTGAGTTGTGATTATTGACCAAAGCATGGTTATGCACAGTGATCCTGTTAGACCTCCATTAGAGAGAACCATTGGGTCTTTCACAGTGAAGCAGAGAACAGCGGTGGTTGTAAAGGAAATCGTGTGTGGTCATAGAACTGTATCGCATTATACAATTTGCCGGGCCTATATCACTCACTTCTTGAGATAGTACTTCAAAGTCATCTTAAGCTGGTCTTATCACTTTATGGTTAAGTGTTCTTTTATTTTGGTTGCCTTGCAATTCAGACGTAGCTTTGTCAAACTGGGATGCAAAGTGAAACAGCTTAACTTGTTGAACTGACATCCCAAAGATTGAATGAAGTGAAAACAAGGACAAAGTCATACAGTCATATTGAGGGAGAGAGGTGAAAAGGCATAACCTAGTATTTCCAACTGCCAATTCACAAAGTGAAAGATTTAATTAAAATGTGTCATAATTTTCACTGTGTTAGCCTCTGGGATTCCTAAGCTGTGACCTCATGGACAATATTGTTTTTACACAGAGGACGTGAAGCCGCAAGGAATGGGATTACACATTCTTCCACATTGACATCAGCTTCCTCTCTCCTGACATGTATGGAAACAGACATGATGGGATGAGCTCAGAGGTGGTGATCAGGAAATGGAGTGGTGTGGTGGTTTGGGGAACCTGTGTTGGAATACGGTTTCTTGAAAAAGAAGAGAGCGGATCGTAAATGAGCTTTAACGTACTTCTACTTGTGTTGTTATGCGCACAGCCTACATGCCAGTTAACTGATTTGTATCCTGTTGGTCATCTCTGTTCTTACTTGTTCTATTAAGCCATCACCTCCGACCCTTGTCACGCTTAGCTTATGCTGATGGCTCAAAGCTACCTGGCCTTCCTCATGGCCTCCAATTGTTCCTGGCTGTAAACAAATTTGTGACCCAGCCCTTCAATTGATGCATTTGTAGAATTTGCTGATGGGTCCAGCTCAGACAGCTCTGACCAAAGTCATTTACTGGTCCTAGTACTGGCTGACAGACTGTGCCCCCCGGCCTCTTTTGGAATAGACTTCCCCTCCACATCTCTGTAGAAATCATGCAGCAGTGAGTTCACTCTGCACACAAATAATCACACACCTGCAAGATGGAGCATTGGCAGCAACTACTGTTAAACTTGCCTTGGTCTGTGCTGCTTTTGTGTGCTCAGTTGACAGCTGAAACAACTTGCTTGTATTAAACTACCCCAGAGGCATGGACAGATTAATTTGGTGTGCTGCATTGGGCACAGGCACATTTATTAGGAACACTCACTCCCTGTTTGGCCGGTTTGTTCTCACAATGTCTGTTTAAATAGATTTGTTTGTTGGGTTTAAAGCATAGAACAACAAAGTTGTTTGTGTGATTTTCATAAGAACTCTGATATGAATGTGATACACATTAGCAACACTACTTCATACAAATGTAACAACTTATATTTACTCAACACAATAAATCTTTTTTTTTTTTCCAGTTATGCATTTTTTTAAATAAGACAACCCCACAACCATTACAGATGTATATTGTACAGGTCTTTGGCAAAGTGACTTGTACCTGGCTTTTTTTCCCACCACCATTTAAGCTACAGTAGATCATCTTATATTTGCAGAAATTAAGCCCTTTTTTCCTCCTTCAGGACTGGATGTGGACATGGAAAGCCAGGCGGCTAGCCAGTACTCCAACACAGACCTCTATTTGCAGTCTGAGAGTTCTGAAGATGCAGATCAGGGCTGGGTGTCCTGGGCTTGGTCCTTTGTCCCAGCCATTGTAGGCACAGAGGAGGAAGGGGAGGAAGACCTGTACCAGCAGAGAGAGACGGGGAGCATCCCCAGCAGTCTACAACAACACACACCTAAAGATCCAATTGTTTCCATAGGCTTCTACTGCACAAAAGCTTCAATTACCTTCAAGGTAAATCAGTAGTTCAAACAATATCAACTGCTTCAGTCATCTGAGGCTGGACTGTATGCTGGCATACACTGGGTTAACAATTGTGTGATATTACCCGTATAACATTTTTAAGTTGGTAAAGGCAGTCGTCCACGGACCACAGGGTCAGTGGTTCAATCCCCAACCATCCCCAGCGGGCTATATGTCGAAGTGTCTCTGGGCAAGACACTGAACCCCCAACAGCCCTTTCCCATTCCCAGCTGTGCAGTGGTCCAATCCCGGTAGAAATTGGGTAGGGTTGCGTCAGGAAGAGCATCCGGCGTAAAAACTGCCAAATCAACATGCGGACAATGATCCGCTGTGGCGACCCTGAACTCACGGGATAAGAAAAAAAAAATATATAAGGCTGCCAATTTATATTTAGTGGTTGTCTTAAGCTTGAGCTTTTTAGGATACCAGTGACAAAAGTACACACATTTTTGGCTCAGTAGGAAATAGTTAAATGTTAAAAAAAATCATCAATTTTTTTAAAAAGACTGGTAAAAGTAGAAATTCAGATTAAAGTTCTTTACTAAAGTTAAAGTGAAAAAGTACACGCTCTGAAATAGAAAATGTCCTGCACTTTTATATAGCCCTTTTCTATCCTTTTGGTACTCAAAGCGCTTCACACTGCTTCTCATTTACCCATTCACACTCACAATCACACACACACACACACTCACACACCAATGGGGGAGCTGTTATGCAGCTGGCCTAAATTTACCGGGAGTGAGTGTAGGCTCGATTGAGTGCAGCTGGCCCAGGAGTGAGTAAAGGTTGGCCTACACTCACTGGGAGTGAGGAAAGGTTGGCCTACACTCACTGGGAGTGAGGAAAGGTTGGCCTGGCCACCTGCGTGTGACTCACTCGCTGACATGTGCCGAGAATCGAACCAACAACCCCGGGGTTGGTGGACGACCGCTCTACCGCCTGAGCCAGACTCACTGAAAAGTACCTTTGTGTCAGCTATCTCTATGGCTAACATTACCTCATTTGATGCTAATATAACATATATACCAATTTTTTAATAAATTATTATTAAAGAATTTATTGCATTATTTGAGACATTAGTTCACGTACACGTTGTCAGGAGCTGTTATCTCAAAATGACCAACACTAATTATTGTGCTTTGTGGTGGGGCCACACTTTACCAATCCCCCCTGGGCCGCCATTGGAACTGCCCATGGCTGTATGCATACTGGTACTCTCACGCTCGCTCTCTCTCACACAAACGCACACACACTCTGAAACCACATTTGAGACACAAAGCCCTGCTAGAGAAACAAGGTAAGTACAGTTAACATTACAGTCAAGTTAATGTTACAGTAGTGCTTATATTAGCACAAGAGACATGTCTATGAACAGCTGCCTGTCGCTGTTGGTCCCAGAGGTCCGGCTCTTCTAAGCAGACCTGGAAGGAGCCTACTTTAGCTGATGAGCATAGCTAAGGTAATGTTAGAATATAGCTGTGCTGTTGAGGTTCACACACTGTACATAGCTGCTTTTCAGTATCAACAGTTCCTGCAAGGGCTGTGCAATGACGCAAAAAATAATTTATAAATCAATAATTTCCCTTAAATGCATTAAAACTACTAAAGTAGGACTTTTTTTAGGACTAGAAAGTACAGATATGTAAAATGTATGGAGTAAAATTAAAATGTAATACTCAAGTACAGGTATCCAAAAATTTTACATAAGTACAGTAACAAAGTATTTGTACTTTGTTACCTTCCAGTTTGATCCTTGGTAAGCTTCATTGCTCTTGTGTGGGATGTTAGTCTAACCACTATATGGCGTCTCAGTCGGGTTAATTTTTTAAACATGATACATTATATGATGACTATTCAGAAATTTTTATTCCTGCCTGCTAACTAAAATTACAATTCATCTGTGTGTCTCCTCAATTTCAGGGACTTTAGATCACATAATGAATGCTGTTTTTTTTCTTTTCTTTGTGTGTGTGTGTGTGTGTGTGTGTGTGTGTGTGTGTGCACGTGTACATGTGTGCACATCTGTGCATGTGTGTGTCTATGTGAGAGATCAATGAATGGGAGGTATTTCTTAAGCCAAACAGACCTTGGTGATTTTCTAATGTTTAAATTGTTCCTGTATTGTTTGAGTTCTTTTAATCAATTAATTGCCTCTTTTCTGGAGTAATTGCAGACAGCTGAAGTTTTTTTTTAAACGTTCTTATCCCTTCAAGGAAGCATTTTTGTTTTTCTTTTTAGAGAATTTCATGTCTTTGAAAAGTCATTGTGTAACGTTTGACATGCAAATGAAATCATGAGGTATTTTTAGATTGCTGATGCCTTACTTCCTATGTCTGTTTGATCAAAGGACTTGACAGTATACATAATTTTAGACATACACACTGCATCATTTTAGGCCTGACCATTTGCCCTTTTCACTTTTGCACACTTGCGCTTTTGCCCTTGTGCCAAACTTTATATCATATTTCTTTTTAGTAAGCATTTTTCCTTACTTTTTGGTCATTTGTTCACTACAGCAGTAGTAAATTTCAAGTCTTTCAAGAGTCCCACCATGTTACATTTTTAAGAAATTTACATACAATTTAAATACCTCTGTATTACCATCAACATTATCACTTTTCCAAGGTGCTTCATTAAGAAATATTGGGATTTGTGTTGGACTTCCAAAGCCTTAAATTGGTCTGAAATATAATTAAAGAGAGGTAGCAAGGGAGATGGTGGCAGCATCAACCTTATTTATTACTGGCCTTGTTAAGTGTTTGTATTGGTTCTCCCAAGTTATGCTCATTCTCTATCCTTGTGTTGTCACATTTCTGACAGTACCTATGACTGTCTAGCTTCGCCATTGCCTGGGTGGTAACATTCTTTTTAGATGAACATCAATCATGTTTCCATTTATATGATTTATATAGATTAGATATCAGTGTGCTGTCTGATGCTGTCAGACAGAGCAATTCTTTAGATAATTTAACATCCTTGCTCACTGCTGCCTTGCAACATGCTGGTCTGGGTGGGGTGGTCCCTGCACATGATTAAACCATCAGAATTAAACAGAGGGAAGGTAGTGAGGGTGAGAGAGTCTGCTCCATCACTTAGGATAATAAGGCACAGCTGCTTCTTGTGGTGCACCTGCTTCCTGGGTTAAAGTTGAATGGGTTGGGGCACCCACAGTTTTTTTAGACTGACAAACCTCAAAAGAATTACAGCTATGTACCCTTCATACCCTAACCAGCTGGTTTGGACCAAGTGCTCTGTCTGTCTCTTCTCTGCTTGTATGATATAGACATAGCAAATAGTGTAGACAGGAGTCATTCCTTTTTATTTTACGTATAAAGTAACAATCCCTTTTATTTGTATTATCATTTAGGCCCTTGGCATCTCAAGTGCTGTAGTCATTTTGTGATTGTCATCCTCAATAAAGCCAGATAAGACCTCTCCTACAAAAGAAGAAGAGTGTCTGTCATATGTTTCCATATACGTCTTTGGCCTTAATCCAAATTTGGAGGAGAAAACAACCAAAAAGACCCGAGGCTGTTATCCAGTCTCTGATCTAAGAAAATGTCATCTGTCCTTATTTGGATGTTATTGTTTCTGGTTTCAAGCACTATTTTCTGGGGCCTCATTTCTCTTCACATACAAAGAGTTGCATTGCTTTTGTTTATTTTTCAAATCATGTATCTGTTTCAGCATTGAATTGTGGGTACACACGCACAAACACTACAAATGCTTTCCAGTCTTTAGGATTATTGTATTTTTTTTTTCAAATCTGCATTGCTGTAAGTCTAACTTTCCTTTTTACCCTCCCCACATGACAAAACCTCTGTTATAATAAACTAGTGTTCCACAATTAAATATTTAACATTGCAATTAATAGTAAGTTTTGCTCTAATTTAATGATTTAAAATCCAAAAGGTACTGTCTGATTTTGTGTGTAAACAAACCCTAAACTGTAACATATTTTTTAACACTAGTCACTTGTAGATTGTAGATTTCAGTAGAATTTCTCACAGTTAAGATGTAACCAAAATTTCCTTACTTGTTCCTTCTTCTCTGAGGCAGAGTTTTGATTGCTGAGTTGTGTATTTGCTCTTTCTTTTTTCTTCTTTTTTTATAGCTGACAGAGACACAGTCAGAGAGCAGCTACTACAGTCCTCAGAAGGTCAAGTCTAGAGAGGTCCTGTGCCTGGAACAACAAGGAATCACTATTGAGGTTTGATTGGACAATTTATTTCTTACCCTGCCTGCATGAAATATTTCAACTGTAGTAAGGTTATATTGTTTCAGTAAAATGTATTATTTATAATATTTTATTAGTTTTTGTTCACATTGTTTGCGTTGCATGTTTTCAACTCACTACAGTTATTAGTGACAGCTTTTACATATAACTACAGTGCTCTCCATAATGTTTAGTACAAAAAAACCGGTCAATTATTTATTTGCCATTGTCCAATTTTTTAGAATTTTCACATATCACATATTGTTAAAGTGCATTTACTCCGCTTTAATTTTATTCTTTTGTATTCCTTTTAATTTTAAGGCATTCACTTTAACCTGAGCATATATGTTTATACAATTAAGAATTCATTTTACCATCAGCAGTTGTTGCGTCACTGTAGTAGCCAGTTTGTGAGATAAGTGGTATGCTTTGAATCTTGGGTAGTTTCTTCTGTCCACTAGACTTTGCCTTGCCATCACTCTGATGTTACTCAATCTAGGATTCATTTGTCCACAAGACCTATTTTAAGTGTGGAGGTCTTCCTTGGTCTGCAAGTCCCTTTGCTATTAATAAGCTTATCAGTGCTCATTTTGAATAATATCCAGTTTTTCTTCATGTTTCTCAGTTTGATTAACATTACTGGTTTTTCCAAAGGGAATTGAAAGACTGGAGGAAAGATGATAGAGTGGTGCTCAGAGCTTTGTTATACAGTACTTTCATTGACTGGGTCATTAACCAAAGTTGAGCATCTGCAAACACCTGTGAGTGCAAAGCCTTGTTGCCCTTAATGGCACCACTATACACAATTTGGGGGGCAGTCTAACTAACAGCCTCATGTCCAATCCAAATTCATACCTGTTATTAGAAATGAAGCAGAGGATAAATTGAAAAGGTTTAGATCGCTCATTATAATTTTGTTAAAAATTAGCATTGGGCAGAGATTCCTTTTAATTCCTTCCTTAAGTACATTTGTAAATTCTTCTTTAGGTCACAAATCCATTGCCTGATTTGAACACAGTGGAATCTATATTTGATTCAAGTCCAAGTCTAACAATTTTTGCATTTCCCCATGGTGTAGAAAATATATAAAAAAAAAAAAAAAAAAGCTTTTTTCCTGATTACCTGGTTGGAGAAGGAAAGGGGTTTTGTTCTCCTAAGTTTTGTACCAGATGTGAGAGTTCTAAGAGGTTTCCAGTTCCAATTTGTGTGAGTTATGCTTTTGCTGAGAGAGGGAAAGAGAGAAAGGGGGGAGGGGGGTGGATATAGACAGAGAATGAGAGAGAGGGTGAGAAAGGGAGATGAAAGGCAAAGGGATGGCTAGTAAAACAGGGGAAACTAGGCCTTGTAATTACTGTGGTGAAACGTACAGGTTTATTGGATTGCCCTCTGTTTACCTGTCTACTGGATGAAGCGACGGCGCAGTGAGGGAGAGACAACCACAACTTGCTTTACAGGCTACTGGATTGTTGCCACTTGCACAAACCACTCTTAATGGAAAATTGAAGTTTTCTGACCCCTGCTCTTTTTATCAGTATTAATCGCGCCCACAACCTCAACAACATCACTCACAAACATCAGGTGAAGAACCTGTTATTTGATGAGAGCGCAATAGATTAAACTGCCATTCATTTCAGATTTGATGTTTTATTGTGCTGATAAAGGGTAATTTAAGCAAATTATCCTAATAAATAGGTTTTCTTTTCTTTTCTTTTTTTTTTTTTTTTGGAAACTGTGTAGGACATATTCCCTGCGTATTCCCTATTCTCTTCACTTGAGGCAAATGGCTTCAGATTTGAGATTACATATTGTTCTTTGTGCAGAGGTGAATAAATCTGGAGTATAAAAAATAGAGTTTCCTTTTCTTCCAGGTGCTTATGATGGGAGAACCCTTCTTCAATTGTCAGATTGGTTTTGTGGGCTGCCGGGCTTTGTGCCTCAAAGGCATAATGGGAGTTCGGGATTTTGAAGAAAATATGAATCGAAGCGAGGAGGTAAAAAAGCCTAAAGAATGGTGAAATGGTGAAGAATGGTGAAAAACAATTAAAGTCACTATGTGTACTAATAATTAAGATGAGTTTATTAACAATCCGTAGGCTTACAATTTCCAACATTATATACACATATATAATTCATAAATGGTCCGTGCATCTTCTGTTTAATAGCAATTTACCTCTCTTCTCATATCTTTTTCACTTTAGGATGCGGTGTTCTTCATCTGCGGGGACAACCTCAACAGTAAAGGAATGACATATCTTACCAACTCTCTCTTTGACTACCGCAGTCCGGAGAACAATGGAGTCAGGGCCGAGTTCATCTTGGATGCCACTAACCACAAGGTCTCAAGAAAATTAGATAGTTGATGTCCACAAGTTCTCATCCCTAAGACTTTAATACAGAAGGAGAAGCAACAGCATCACAGTAATTAGTTCAGAAGAATTTCAATAATGCGGTAGTGTTTTTGGGTATTAGTCATACGATGTTAACTTGTTAAAATTATTTTAAAATGTAAACATGTGACTAATTGTCTGTAATTTCCCTAAATCATTACTATCATGGGTTACTGTCAGTCAGCCATATGCTGGCTGGAGGACTGTTGCTGATATCTAAGTAGTAATCTTAAAGCCATTATTCCTGATAACTCTGGGCTCCCCTCATCAGCCATCATAGCTCTAGTGTTGACTCAGCGAAGAAATGTTCATGACCCTCGGTGAAGCAATTGTTTGGACATCCATCCATCTGTCTATACGTGAGTGTGTAAGAGTCAAAGGTTTTAGTGTTAATTCATCAGCGGTTTTGAAACCAGCCAATGGCTTCGATCCAAAAGCATGCCAGAGCCATTAGAGATCCCCTATTAAATATTATTCATTTACCTGCCTCTCAGATAAGGCTCAATTGAAATCTCTGTTTAGACAACTAGTGGCTAAGTCTGGGGCAGGGTTGTTAACTGCGTATATATAAGGGGCCGCTCTCTTTTTCTCTTTCAGTCTTTCAGATAAATGAAGAACAAGGCAAGACTGTGGTTTTACCTGTATCTAGCTTATATCTAAATGAGGCAAAATACCTTGGTGGTTGGCTCGGGTACCTCCTTAATTCATTTCCTCTGGAGGCTCTCAGCTAGAAACAGCTTAGGTCAAAGATGAAATATAAATTTCTCAGGGGTCTGAATATGAATGTGTTTGTCTAAATTAGCTCTTAAATAAATTGATGACCAGTGCAGAGTGTGCTCTACCTCTTTGGATATGCTGCAGCACCCATGCAACCCTGAAGGAGATTGGGAAAGATTAACTTTTATATTACCTTGTTGACACTAGGAAACTTTTCTTACAAACCTTTATATATTGCACACTGGTACAGTCTACAATATATTCATACATTTATATGCTCCTTGCGATGTTAATAATAAATATGTCCATTCCATTTCACAAATTTACTTTGAAAGCATAAGTCATTTACTTCAGAGGGACAGTTTTGATTTGGTTTAAAAAAGTCTTATCTTTTAGTTGATAAGATATATGTTTCCAGTGGCACACATACAAGGACCAATTGAAGGAGGAAACTCTCACTTCCTTTTATCAGGATCTTATTACTCAATAAAGGACGTAGTTCTTATTTAGTAAATGATTTCCTTTTGCTCTGTAAAGTATTTTTTTTTCTTCCACTAATCAGTATACTTATCATGTTGTCCTGTTGTTCCGATGAAGCCTTTTTTTATTTTGTCTTAGCCAGTTGTTAAAAAAATATTAGTGATATAATATTGGGACCAGTAAAAAGACCATCCAACTAGGCAGAAAAACACCCTTATTTTTTTTGTTTTAACCCCAGTCACTGCCACTTTTGAAGGCCATCAGCTTGTTTGCTCCCTCACTGCTGAATGTTTACTTAACTCCTACTTTGTTTGATAGGAGACCTACACAGAGATAGCTGGTATGCAGCGCTTTGGTGCTTTCTACATGGATTATCTCTACACAATGGAGAACAACTGTGGCAAAGGTATTGACTATGTCATTCCTCTTTAGCACTTGCTGTTTGCCCACATTGCCACCTCTACCCTACTCGAGATGTTTCATGTTCTCCTCTCTGCTTTGTTCCCTTGTCCTTTATATCTATTTTAAACTCTGTCTTTCCATCTATTCCCTTCTCTCCTCTATGTCAAACAAGCCTGCTGGAACCTTAAAAAAAATGAGCTTGTCTTGTTTGAGTCTCAGCCACCTGGTTCTTGACCTTTCTTGTCCTCGCTCTCACCTCAAACTTACCTGCAGGGCAACTGTCAGAAGTGTTTAGTTTGCACTGACACGTGTTTGAGTTTCTTTTCCCCACTGCTTTTTGCAACACCATTTTCCCCGTCCTTACCTGTAAGCCTTTGAGAAAGTGAATGGTAATTAGGTGTCACTCTTGCAGGTGGAAGTTAAGATGGGCAGAATTTCTCATTGCTTATAGCTGCTTCACTCAAAAATGTTTATTCATGTCTGCAAGATCTGAAGCCCCATTAAGAGATAAAGTGTTCTCTTTTCAGTTTGAAATGTTATATTTGGCACATAAATGTCTTTGTGCATTAGTGTGTGATTGTTTCATTTTAATGCTGATGAAAAACTGCTGACATTCACAGGTTCCAAGATAAAAAAAAAAAGTATGTTCAGCACTTAATGAAAATAGTGATAAAGTGCAACACCTCTTTTTGTCTAATGGCAAATGTCTAAAAGGAGAGTTTTATGGTGATAAGGTGATCATGCTTCATGGAGTGGAAACGAGCATTAACAGTGATGATTAGCTTAGGCACTCTTCTGAGGCTTCACAAACTATTTGAACCTCTACACATTTTCCACACTTCAACTGTATTGTGTAAATTAAATGGATAAAACCTTCCATGTTTGTCCATCCGGGTATACTCACTTAGCCATAATGAATGTTTTGTGAAAACACAAATTGCAAAGAAAAAAATTGAAATACTCTCTGTTTTAAGTCATTCTAGGTTAGTTTTTTTGGTAGATCCTCTTCTGTAGGTTTTGTAGTTTTGTATTCAGGCTTTGGGTCATTCTCTCATACCCCATTGCCCTTGTTACAGTTTGCATGCACTCTAGGGCATTTTATTTTTCTCATCAGTGACAAAAACAGAGAATCTTTAGTCTGTCTAGTCATGTGTCTGTCTGATGACAGGAGCGATGGATTGCTGCTGAGGTGGCTGTTCTTCTGGCAGGTTTTCCCTTTGTGTAACACATTTGAAGCTCTGTAAGAGTGACTGTCAGTTTCTTGATAACCTCCTTCACCAGGGTTCTTCTTGCCTGGTTACTCAGTTAAGCATGATGATGCACAATTCTTGGAAGGGACATCTGTATATAAAAATTAGTCTTTGGCTTACCCCAGTTTATTTAGAGAAATGTTAATGACAAGACATGGTCCCTTTTTAAATACATTTGTGGAAAAAAACCTGGTGGTTCCAAAGTTCTTCCATTTCACAATTACTGAAGTCCCTTTGCCCCTGGGAACACTCAAAAGTTTAAAAATAGTTTTACCCCCATCGCTGATCTATCTGTCTCCACAAACTTTTATTGCAGAGGTCTACAGAGAGTTCCCAGAGAGAGTTGGTCTTTATCTGGAGATACATGAATTGTTGGACATTGCTGTACATTCACACGCGTCAGTCCAATCAACTCAGGTGGCCACAGGTGGACCATCAAATAGTCAAAAATGTGTTTCACAAATGACTTGTTTAAATTTAGATTTGTTTGAAACGATTCAACGGCAAAGAGAATTGAAATGGTAAAGAAGTTTAATGCCAACTGCATTCCTCTTGTCTCTCCCGCTTTTGTTTTCATTTGACTTCTCTCAGCCAGTAGTGTTTTCTGACTAGGCTATTGTTTCCTCTTGCTTACAGCTACAGATAATAATCTAAATTAAAAAAAAAACATTGATACCATCACCATAAGCTGTCAAAGTCATTTCTGACAGTAGGATAAGTGTCTGTCTCGTCTCCTGTGGGACGCCTTTCGTTACCCCTGACAATTGGAATGCTTCTCGTCTTTCAGTATTCCTCTTCTTCTCAGACACGGACCAGATCCCGTGTCAACCAAACAAATTAGTCTCCATTGCCACGGGACGGACATAAACTCTGAGTCAACCGAAATACTAACAGACCCAGGTCACCCTCACTATTGACTTCAAATTGGAGCAACATTGCAGACTGAAAACCTTTTTTAAATGTTGGGAAATGGAGACACTTTTGAATCATCTAAATTCTCCCTAATTTCTGCCCCCTCATCAGTCCACTGATCGTTCTAACTGCAGCCATATGGTTGATATTAGGCCCAATTCATTGCACTCAAATCTCATTGAAGGGGGGAAGAGGCATTGCCCTTTATAAATCTGTAAAATTTAGTGGAAGTTGGCTTAAAGAGGTTCATAGTGTTGACTCTGAGCTGTAAGAATGTTCAGTGCAGTGGTGGAATGTAATGGGAATAAAGCAAGTTGTGACCCTTTGTCCTCTTCCTCCCTCACTGCCATTCTTCCACCCCCTACTTTTATTTTTAATTTCTCCCTTTTTTTATTGCCGGGAAGCTAAGTCTTTTAAGTAGACCTCTGGAACAAGGGCTGCGATGAATGAAGGGACAGCTGTGTGAGAGAAGTGGACATTTGGAATATTCATCATTCCAGTGGTTTATGGATACGTGAGCTGCTGCTGCATTACACTACCATCATCTTTGTTGTACTTTGAGATAAATAATCAGTCCTTCTAGGAAGTGGTGATATTGTAAATGCACAATAATTAATGTAACCAATCCCCCCCCCCCGAATTCTGTGTGTTCTTGTAAATTTTAAATATCATAAAAACACCACAACATGCAAATGTTCCATGACTTCATGGAGGGAATGGTTAATGCTATACTTGGAAAAAATTATTATATTATAATATTTATATATGTTAGGTGCTATGTGCTGTACATACACCATTTTGAAAGTGAAAAATGTGAAACTGTGTTAAATTTGCTGTGTGTCCAAATGAAGAATCCTCAAATTTGTATTGGAACAGATATCAACCGTGTGCGTGTGTTTATTTATTTATTTATTTTTTCTGTTGGTAGGCTCTCAGGACGTCTCAGCTCTGAGCATGGAGGAAGCAGTGCCCGTTGTTCAAGAGACATCCATTAAGAGGCTGGTGGTGGGACCCCTGGACATCAAACTTCACAGCAGTGCTGTTCACCGCATTCTCAAGATGGTCACTTGTGCCATGGACCATGAGTACGAACCCTATTGCAAACCGCAACGAGGTCAGACATCCTGCTCTAACACCTGCCCTTTCTATTTTAATGAACTTCACCCACTGTAAGATTGTATTTTCTCCTCTTGCCTTCTACACTTTTCACTTCTCTTGCACTTTGTTTTGATATATTATTTTCTGCTAGGATTTGCAAACTGCACCAGTTTGCACATTACAGTATTCTCATCACATTGTTATTTCCTTCCGCAAACTGACTTTCAACACACAGCTGTACTTAAAAGTAGTGACCTTTTGGAACACACAAGGGAGGTTAAGCTAAACACCTTTGTTATCGATCGTCCCTGCGCAGCTATTGATGAGCTCATCCCTGGGATGTTGTGAAAGAACATGGAATGCATGTCTGTGTGTAATATCGCTTGCAATAACTCATTTTTGTGAAATGATAACATCCTTAGGTTTCGGTTGTTTCAGCATCTGTGATAGATAATAGATGATGTCGTAATTACTATTGAGCATTTGACTCAAGCCTGGGAGGTCAGTGTGTTCCTTCCTGTTTCTATATGTGTCTGCTCTCTGGCATTTTCTGGAAAATGGTCAGTATAGAGTATACCCCTGGGGGGGATTAAGAGAGTGTGAGTAGATAAAAGAGGAAACCAAAGTATCTATTGCAATGGGAGTGATAAAATAACACATGCCTTACATCTTTTCCTAAGTCATCCTCTCCTCTCTAACTTAATATTATTTATTCTTTTATGTCTTTTATGAATAAAATAGCCTATTTAATATAGTATAAATTCAATTTATTAAGCATGTAAAATCGGTTTACTGCTGCAAAACATAATATTGTGCAGGGTGAGCTGTAAATGAAATATATTGTAAACATATTGACATACTGTAAATGAGGCTAGTAATTATTAAAATTATATTTTGAATGAGTAGTTGTTGATTGTTTGTGTGAAAAAGCAATGAACATTGCATGTAGTGTAAAACAGTTTTTGTCGCCAGAGGGGAGAGAAGCAGAAAGGTAGTTAATGTTCATTTTCTGATCATGGAACTTCGATATGATGTGACAATTATTTTTCCAATAAAAGCCAACACGGGTTTTAATTTATAGTTTTAGTTATAATCATGAGCCCCCTCATGATTATAAGCTGCAATGATTGAATAAGAATGTAAAAGGATGGATAAATAAACCATCAGGAATCTTGTGTCAGTAAAATACTGGTATAATCCTTTTATTTATTTGTTGCGATCTGTTTTATGTGTTCAACACAGGTTACTGTGATGATCTATACTTGGTTGAGAGTGAGCCAGCTTTTGGCTCGTCAAACCCAATGGTAGCTGGATAATCAACTAGTCTCATAATGGACACTTTGCTGTTCTCTAGCCTCGGATCAGATGGGCTGTTTGAGTGTTTTCCTTGAGAGCAGCAGAGGCCAGAAGGTCAAAGACACGACTATTTTTCTACTAATCCTCTTGACTTTTCCAGTCTTCCTGGAAATGGGAGCCATATTTGCTAGATGTTTCACCTCTTTCACCAAATAGTAACGTACTAATATGACTACCAGCATATGTAATCCAACCTCTCCAGGTGATCTACAGTAGAAAAACATTCTCAAATTGATCATCCCAGGCCACAGCACAACCCTATTCATATTACTACACTAGTTTCTGGTAACAGAATCATGACTGGCTAACTCAACAGCACCTTGCTACCTGAATACCCTAATCCATGTTTACAGTCCATTCAAAATCCAAAAGAGGGTGCCTGATGAACCCACAGCAAAGTATCATGAGCAAACCTCATTACCTTAGTGGGCCCACCCTGTTTGAATGAGCAACCCTCTGCATGGTCAGCTGTCTCCAGACTCCAGATTTTTTAAAAAGCTGTTTAAGAAAGAACCCTGTGACTTAAACAAGGCTCTGCTCTGTCCTCTCTGACCCTCCTAACTCACATAAGTAAAAGTTATTTCTTTTTTCGCATTGTACTTTGCCTTCTCCGTAACTTCTCTTTATCTCACTCGCAAGGCTCCTTAGAGGAAAGTGTTTGCTGTGTGCTTTGGACAGTGTTTCTTTGTATGTTATGTTGCATGTCCCTCTGTGCCTTGAGACCTACAGGTTTTTTGTAATTTAAAGGTTGGTCTTTGATATTGAATTGAGCCCTGGCATATGATTACATTAGACATGGCTGTGCCAGATAAACCTGATGCAGGCTGAGGCAGTAGGCTAAATAGAATAACAACTTTGGGATCAGTTTCCACATTGGACCTGGGATTGTAGCCCAACAAAACCTTTACTGAACTGAAACAAGCTTTTTTTTGGTGGGACCAGAGCCAAAGCCATTGAGTGTCAAAGGGTTCAGGTTATGGTCCACCACAGGTCCTGGATGTGGTTTAATGGTTTGGTGCTCTAGTTACAGTGTAGTTTGCTGAGCACTGACCTCTGTTCTGGCCACTTTGTTACATTCAATCTTTACTCATTCAAATATTCATAGCTCCAAATAATGGTACTTGGAAATGGCCACTGGAATATGGATGTGGTAGTACTTTTATTGAGCATGTTTATTGTATTTATTATATGAGGTGGTATTGTTTGTTGGAAAAGCCCATTTTTTTGTATAATGCTGTAGGCTTTCGTGTGCGTCCTCAAAACATTGTTGGCAACTTGTTTTTTTTTCCCATTCCCTCACTTCTTTCAAATAATGCACCACAGTTTGCATACTCACAGGTAGATTTACTTCAAACAAAGGGAAAACAGTTGTATCTGCAATTTTAAATGTAACGTGTACTTCTTTTCTTCAATTTGCACCAGCTATCATATTTCTTTTGTTGTGTCATTATCTTTGTAGAAATTATAGAGGAAATCCACGGTCCTGCTTCCCCAGAAGTAATCTCAAGTTTTGAGGAATTCATCCCAACCAGACTCACTTGTCTGACTCTGCTCCAAGTGTCAGTCACCCTCTCCATGGCAGAATTCAACCTTCTTCACACACTAATGCCTGTCATCATGGGGCAAAAGGTAGCATACGCAGATCCTTTTTGCTAAAAGTATCATTCTTTTATTATTCTCCTTATCTTTTTAGATTACATGTATTTTCATGAAATTATTAAATATGTAAAAAGAAAAAAGATCATTCTTCATTCTCATAGTGATGGTTGGAAATCAGATTTCATTGTATTTTTGTTTAGTGTTTTGTTAATTTGTCTGATTCCTAACTGCTTCCTGGCTATAGGTTCACAATTAAAGTTCAAATGTCAAGTTGAGGGATTATATACATAACCATAAAATAAAATCATGTCTCAACTTGAGATTACATTTTATTTAACTTAAGCATGTTAGAGAGAGTTGGCCCAGAATTTTGCCTGACTTTTGTCTACAACCATTTCAATTTGTGAGATATGTATTCTTACTTTGAATACTCCTTTATTCATTCATTTTCATGTCCCAGGCTGCAGCAGGACCGCTCAATGTGCCAGTGTTTCAGCCAGTGTGCCCTCTACCATCTGTCCAGTTCCAGGTGGAGAAGGTGAATGTTGAACACTCCGTGCCCATGTATGCTCCAGAATTGGTCAGTGCTGTCAGCAGCCTCAGCCAGCCTTCTGACAACCTACAACATCACTGCTATGCACATCTGTACCTCAAGGTGAGCAGGACAGTGTTCCACTTCATATTATTAATGCACATTGAGAAAGCACCCTTTTCTCACATTTAGGAATCCTAGCTGTCAGGCAGGCAAAAAAAAAAAAAAGCAAGCAAGAGCTTCCTGCGGATTTAATATACGTTTGTAGGAAAATCTTCAGTGTTCAGCTAAAAAGAACAACTTCCAGGATATTCTGAAAGGGGCTTTAGTGATTCTAAATTTCCCTCGGTGTGAATGGTCGTCCCATCCTACTACAGCAATTTGTTCACATTTTTTGGGGGGTCTGGTACAATAGCCTAAAGTCATTAGGTCAATTGAATGGCCACAGTCTCCACTCTTAAATCACCATAGTAACCCTATAATGACCTTGATTATCTTTTTACCTTGTCATATAAATCTCAGCACTGAGCCTCTTGATTAGCAGCAGTTTAACTGTGGTTTTCTTTATGGTTTTTCACCTACTAATAGGATAATACATATTTGTATTTTGCAGCAGTGATATTACTATGTTAATGTGGTCACAGAATAAAATTCATTGTTAATGACTGACAAGCGGGGCCTTGGACAAAAGCCCAGGACAGGATTCTTTATCACCTATAATATCAATAGGTGGTGATGTCAATTTTAAATTGAAGTTATATGTTGTGTTATTAGGAAATAATTGGCCATTTCAAAATCGTTGTACATGCTTTGAATAATTATTAAATTAAATGCAAAACGGCAAGACTATCTACAGCAAAGTAAATTTTGTTGCTCTATATTCCTTTAATATATAATTTCTAAGCAAGCACTAATTAAGTCTATATCATTTTTCTAATGCTTGAAGGACATGATATCCCATGGTGTAAATATTGTATAGCACACTTTAGGAAATCTAACCAATCAGCTTGTAGAGGGCCTAAGTGATAGATCCAGAGAATTTTGGGGATGCTGTGTGCGTGTGCGTGTGTGTGTGTGTGTGTGTGTGTGTGTGTGGTGTGTTTTTTTTTTTTTTTTAAGGCAGGATGTTTGTTGGACATCATGCTGGTAGTCCTTATCATAGGGTCGCTGTGGGGTTAACAGTCATCTGGTCGGTTGCAAAGAATCATTCTAACCCATGAGCATCTGTATCTGTCAAGGTACTAATTCTTCCACTGGATTTTAGCAGAGGGATCATGACAGGGTGAAGGTCATTCCGGCCATAGTTCACCCAATTCAGGAAGTAATTTAAAACAGGTATAAACCTAGGCTTATCTTAATCTGTGTTTTATTGAGCCTGGCTGTCAGAGCTAACATGTCTGTATTGTGGATAGCAGTTAGCCATTGTCTCACTTTTCCATGGTTGTAGACAAGAACTCAGAGTAAACCCATTTGCTCAACAAGAGGTCACCGTAGTGAAAAGACCTAATAATTGAAAATCTGCACAACAAAGTCAAAGGAAAGATTTTCAACTCTCAGAATAAGTTTTAGTGAATAAGTTTATAACTGTTTGACCTCAAGCATGTTTTTTTTTTTTTAACAGCCAGGCCAATATGTCTTATACACCCATATCCATGCGTGACATTTAATGTACAGTTTTTTTGTCTTGCTAGAAAATGATGATTGTTGTTTTGTCCAAAGTCTGTGCTCCGAGCCATCTGCTCAGCCAAGGGGTTTTGTTCAACTTAATTTGCAGGAAATGAATAGCTACTCCTTCATTCAAATACTGTACAACAGCTGTGTGTGGGCCAGCTGGGGCCAGCCATCATCACCTATTTCCAGTATTTAATCAAATATGATTCTCTCTATGTATATGAATGGGACAAAATTTTTTAGCTGCCTGTAGTTGGGTTTTGTAAATGCATTATACATGAGTAAGAGCTGAGCATAAGGAAAATTCTCACAGTATCTCTCAGACTGTAACATAGACTTGATGACAGCATAAAGAAGGACATTAACAAGAGCCAGGGCCTGTAAGAATGCATGTTTAAGCTCGACACAACTAGCCTGAAGACAGTAGGGTCAATAGTGGTGATTTAGATGACAAAGCAACCATGGTGGTTTGTTGGCTTCTGTTTTTTCTTTTCAGAAAATGTGTAAAGTTAACGGCAGCTTCACAGAAATCGACTGTTCTAAATAATTCTGAATTTTCATGTCTACTTTCCCCCCATTTCTTTCCCCTATTCCCCCTCTCTTTTTTTCCCCCTTTGTCTCCCACACTCTGCCTCTCTGTCTTCCTTTACAGGTGTTTGGGTTCCAGGCAGGCTTGACGTGGCGTGACTGTAAAGGGGGTTTCCTGCCCCTCATCCCTGTCATTCCTTCCTTTAGCACTGCACTCTATGGGAAGCTGATTCAGATGCCTTCATACTGGTGAGTTTGTAGCGGGTGTATTATGGATGAAAATTTGAGGGGGTATGGAGACAGATCTTCCTTCTGAATGTAAACTCTTATAATTAAGTGAACAACTGTAATTGAATTTTAACGTCAAGGGAGGAATGTCAAGAAGCAGCGTGTACCTGTCTCTTTTTTTCCCCTGTGTTAAACTTGTGCACCAACACAGGATGTGGACTGGGTTGTTAACTAACTGCAGAGTCGGCAGTTCTATCCCTGGCTTCTCCCATCCACATGTTGAGGTGTCCTTCAGCAAGACACTGACTGCATTTATATGCACTTAATTAGAGAGGCCAGCGGGTAATTGGGGAACACAGTTTACATGCACAGTTTACAAGAAAGCTGGTTAGTGGAAATCTGTGTACTATATGCATGCAGTAGCAGAGTAATCTGATTTCTCCTCCCCCTTGGACTTATTTTGAGAAGACTGGCTCACAGGTTTTACAGAAAACCCTGCTTTTCAACGCTTTTTTCTTTCTGTCTTCAGTTCTTTCTAGTCTTAAGTTTTTTTGTTTCTTTTTCTTGCTGTGTGCAAATTGTCATTACAGGGTGACAACACGGGGGGTGGGGCTACACAGCTGATAATACATATGTCTAAATAAAAAAAATATGCAGTGAAAAGGGACTTATTTAGACTTCACTCTCTGAGGCACTTTGCGTTTACTTAATTTGATTTAAAAATGAGGGAGCATCGCCCCAATAATCTCCTCATTCTGCTAGTCTGTGGCCTTATACCCTGTTGGAGAAAGCTGATTAGAAATCTGGTTTTGCGTATATTTGGCAGTGATATCAGCTTCATTTATTGGCATGAACTAACCCTAAACCCAACATAATAATTGGTCCATTCAGCTGGTACAATTCAATTCTTTAAATCAAACTTTATTTATACAGCGCCAAATCAAAACTTAGTAATCTTAAGGCACTTTACATAATAAAGTCAAGACTATAAAGATATGTCGAGTAATCCCAACAAATCCCCATGGAGCAGGCCCTAGTGGGGAGGAAAAAACCCCTTTAATGGAAGAAATCTCCAGTAGAACAAGGCTCAGGGTGGGCGGCCATCTGTCTTAATCGGTTGGGGTGAATGGAACGTTTGGAGAGAAAAGAAAAGAGCAACAAGAAGTAACAACAAAACATTTTGCACCCAACTGCGCTTTTGAGCTTACGTTGCATCCTAGAGTGGCCTCCAAAAATGCTTCTAGTGTAGAAGTAGTTTACAAATCTTTCTTGCAGATGAGTGCTCTCTACTGATGTCACTCATCTGGACGATGAAATCAGATGTAGGTGGACAAACTTGGACAATTAGAAATAGATGACCCATATATTTTATCCTCCTAGGATGTTAACAACATAGTGAAATGGATCTGAGAAATTTGCCAGACTTTCACTACCCAATATTTGGGTTAAACCCATCTCCATATAAAGTCAGGAATAAAAAGTCTCAAAAATCCTCAATGCCCACAAATGTCACAAAGCAGGGTGAATGACAGCCTTATATACTGCAACTGTATATTGTTTTAGAATGTTGCTTTACTTGTTGTAAGGTTTTATTGTAGAATGATTTCCCAAAACCTCTTGAAGCTTTTCATATTCCCAATCTTCTGCATTGACACACATGCAGCAGTCTTTCCTCTGCAGAATGACAACGTCTGTACTCTTTCATAGTTGTTCATTGAATGAGTGACTTGCTCGAAAATATTAGTTTGCACACTACATCCAATAGCAAATATTATTAGCACTACCTGTAAGAGTTTTCTTTACACATTTCATAATCTCCCACTTTTTCCATTATTTAATGAAAACAAATCACTACTAGACAGGAATCGCTTCACTAAACCAGGGGCAGACATAGTGTCGATTTTTCCCTTCATGGTCTTATTTAAAAGACATATTTGACATAATAGCGGTGCTCCAAGTGAGTTGGTATGTAATAATCTGACTCTCCTTCTCTCTGTGCCATGTGCACATTAAGGGGGAGATTTAAAGCAGTGCAAAGAGCTGTGACAGAGCGGTCCCTGCTAAAGCTAATATGAATGATTGACTGTGCAGTGGGTTTAGGTGCGACCATCCTGTATTTACATGTATCAAATGTGCAATTGACAAAATAATGGTCCAAGATAAGCACAAATACCGTTACACTCATATTTTCTCCGTGTTAATGGACTTCTGTGGCTCTAGTTCTGTCCATCCGGACTTTATTTCCTGCTCTCCTATTTTATCATCAGTTGTATCTGTGTTTTATTCTTGAAATCACAGTGCTATTAGTTAGGCTGCTTTTGCAACTATGTGATGCTAAAAGATGAGTAGTTTAGAAATCAAACTGAAAAAAAGCATTAAATCATATGATCTGATCTGATCAGTTTTGCTTGAGTAAATTTCTTTGTGTGTATTTGTAATTCTTTCACAGTTTTTAAATACTTCATCCACCACTGCCAGTGGTTTTTAGTCCTGGTCCTTGAGGAACCCAGCTCTGCTTATTTTCCAGCTACTCCTGCACATCCCACTGTTGTTTACCTGGATCAGGTGTGTTCAGTCAGTCAGAAGCTGGAAGATACTTTGTCTTCTCCCATTCCACCTCCATCTAAAGCCTGTTTCACATGTAAACTTCAGACGATGGCATAATAAAATCAGCCTCCGACATTGTCCAGAGTCGCATATCGCACATTTAACACACAGCGGTATATTGCACGAGTGAGAAAAGGCCCACGCGGGAGAAACTCTGCTTCATGCAGTCAGCGCATGTATCTTTTAACGCAGGAAATCTGTGAGAGGCATCTTGGGAATGGATATTCTTATAAAACTGATTGGTTTTTACTTTTCCAGACTTAGTGCAACAAATTAGCTGGCCACATTAGAAAAACAAGACCTTTATTCAGAGTGTGTTTGTGTGTGTTTGTGTGTGTGTGTGTGTGTGCATGTGTGTAGACAGGACTCTAGCAGGAAACTGCTAGCTGCTTTTCTATCTTCACTCCACCCCAACAACCCTTTTGACAATCACTAGATGTTTTTCATTTTCAGAAAGCCTTTCAGATCAGTGCCCCCCATGGTTACTCTTTCACCATGGACAAGCCTTTAGAAATAACACACAGCCTCTCACAGAGTTTCTTAAACAAGTGCTCTGTTATTCTTTGTTGTATGCAGGCCTTTGAAGGAATATAGTATACAAATGTCCAGTAACAGCATGCACTAGGAGACTTTATCTTACTGTAATATGAACAGATCAGATATCGAATAATGTCTTGCTGCCCTAACTGGATTATTTTCACTTCTTTCCAAATCAATCTCTTGTTTAAATTTAACTGGATCTTTCTGAGAATTTGACAGGTAACCACTTGACACATTTCTAATCACTACTGTTTTACTACTGTCACTTTGTATGTGTATATGACTTGGTATAATGTGAAGGTTTGACTTCCTAGTCTGTGGCTCATATTTGAGCTTTTCTAAGACTGTCTTGCTTTCAAACCTGGTGCGTTGCTGCAGTGAAGAAGCTAATTAGCTAATACCCTGATCGGCTGATGCAGTTTTGCTTTGTGTAGATAGTTTTTAAAAAACGTAGAAAATGAACCTCAAACTAATTTAAAGGCTGAGATCCTAATTTCAGTTGACACTACTCTCACTGTGTTTGAGCTATGGGATTCACATATTACAGATCAAATTTGATTTCACAGTATGTGTGACAGACGTGTAGTCGGACAGTTCCTCTCCCAAAGTTGAAAGCTGAGCCCCAGAGTGAGACACAGGGTCAGTGGAGCTGCCAAAAGATGTACTCCACCAGGTGGTAGCATTTAATTTCACTGTATTGATGTTTGTTTTGGAACTGCTCCTTAGTGCTGATGTAACTCAAACAACAACCCTTTCCAAGATGTTCTGTTCTCTAAGCAGGCACTGAACACAGCTGTATAAGCTTTTTGAGTTGTAAGGAAATATAAAAGAAGGTGGGAAGCACAGGACCTTAGTTACGGTGCAGGAGAGACACAGAGCCATTAAGAGAGTAGCAGTAGCTTTGTTCTTACTGTGTCCTAGATTAGCTTTTCCATTCCCAGTGTAAAATGTTGCTTTTGATTTGTCTCCCTATTAGTAAGACATTTTGACTGACAAAAAAGAAGTATAGCTTGCACGGGGAAAGCACAGAAGGTGATGTCATACAGATCCATTGTTCACCCTCCCCATACCTTTCCTCTCACACATGAATCCAGGCACACATACAATATACAGTATGACTGCCAGGCTATCTTGAGGGATTTGGAGAGGTGCTGGGCGTCTGTGAAGATCCAGCATCTCTCCCCTCATGAGTTGGCCCATAGTAAATACTGTAGCTCATGTTTCCTTCACTCTTACCACAAAAGCTCCCACTTCTCAAAGTTGGCAACAAGGGGCCCTAACTGGCCTTGATCCCCTCCCTGCCAGTCTTGGTTTTAAATGGGCATTTGATAATGTTGTGAGACCTTGGGTGTAATTAGACTGAAATGTCTTTGTTTCCTCAGTTTTTTTTGCAAAACGACACTTTTAGACAGGATAATTGCCCAGAGCAATTGCAGACTCTGACCTTGTGGTTCCCATATTGCATTTAAAAATATAAATAAAAAAAAAAAAAATCAGCCTACAACAGAGCAGTCAGACCAATGTATTGGCAATATATTTTCATCTTGGAGTAGTCTGGGGTGAATGTTTCTGGCCTCTATAAAATGCAAGGGCATGTTAATTAAACTTACCTTTAGTGTTGAAATGGAACCCTTCAAGTGGCTCAGTGAAAACGCGGGGATAAACTAGACATTAGAAAATGCACAACCAACTGAAATTTTGATGTCGTCATTCTAATGGTGTTGATTCTTTGGAATCCATGGTACCCTGGTCATTGTGTCTAGGCATCGCTATGGTTAATAAATAACTTCCAAGGAGTGTTGACAGTTGTTCAACATTAAGCTTAGGTCCACTTGATCACTGTCACTATCTTTTGGGGTGTGGAGATACATTCTTACAGTAGTTGGCCAAATGGGACACCGAGATAAGTTAAAAAGCATCGGTATGCTCACCTAAAGGATAATGTGCTACAGAGGCCCTCAACGCAATCATACTGCAGCATTGTACCTACACCACACTTAAGGACATCGGTCAATACAAAGTGTTTAAATGCTAAAATGTTTCTTTAGTCCTCTGTATACAGACAAACAGTGTTTTGATCCTTTTTTGTTTTTCTATTTTTCAGTTCACACACAAGCATTTGTAATTTATTTGGGCTAAAATGATTAGGACACTGGACAAGGGATAATTATAGACAGTAGGGCACATTGTCTGGATAATATGGAAATCTGTATCAAATTTTATATCAATCCTCCCAGTAGATACGTAACATCCATGTAAAGATGTAAATATTGATGTCTCCTCTCCTAGTAAACGCAATCACTAACCAAGGAGTCATTTGGTTCTCAAAATCCTTTGCAGTGCAAGTGAGCCCCACCAGGCTTTACTTACCCCTAAAGAAAGGCAAAAACATGGTACCACAACTTGACATGGAGCCTCAATTTGTCTGGCTGTTAAACTTCTTGCCCCAGATAAAATCAGTGCCTTGGAAATAAAAGGGAGTGGGACGGAGGTGGCAGTAGGGAGCGGAATGTTAGCACTGGCACCTGCATCGATCTCCCAAAAACACAATCTGACTCAGACACAACACACATTCACTTACACCGTATAATATTCGTTACGCACGACCACCTGACAGAAACAGCATATGGAGGCAAGCCAAGGCCCACCAACCAACTAAACAGGCAGCAACAGCAGCAGGCCATAATTCAGCCCCACGCCAGCCTTTATGTGGCATTTTTAGCAGCCCCTGCTCCACGCTTAGCTATTTCCAAGGGGATAATTTCTTAAAGCATGTGACATTACAGGTGCATGTTACATAGCCACAAAAGCTGACTTCCTTTGCAAATGTTTCTGAATAGAAAAGAATGTTGGTTTTCCCTTGATATCTAATTATTGGTCTCTATTATACTGTCAATGGTTAGTTCAGTTTTAGCACTACCTCAAAGATTTTTATGTGAGGCTGAGAAGTCCATTACTATGTCTGGACCAGTAGTCTTTAGGCTCTTGTGATTTATGAATGTTACTTTAGGCATCTGAGGCATGACGCTGGTGAGATTAGAATGCCTCATTACTCCTGTTCTTAGTTAGTCATACCAAGCTGCTTCTGGTCTATGTCTCTAGGAACAGCCAAAAACAGTAGGACAAATGCTTTCTGTGTTCTTCACTTGTAAGTAGTGGAAATCCTAATTAAATTGACCCAATGTACTGTACATGAACACCATTCACTGAAGATAAAACTGGCTGTTACATTTGTCTGCCTGCCATTTTGATGGACAGTATCATTAACAAGTTGAAATGGAGTAAGGATTTTGACCGAAAGAACCTATCATTTCATTAATGTGACTGTTGGATGGAAAAATTCCTAATCTTAGATTCTGTTTTTCGTAACTACTAGTGATCTTGTGAAATATTACCCACACGTAGCTTCTGCTAGGATCATTGTGCCATCTAAACTTTAGTGTTTTGTTTAATGAAGTAATCCCTTGTATTACTTGTCTGTGCCTTATCTGAAAGGTCTGTGTGGGCAGTGTTGAAGTTATACAGATTTCTTATAGGGAAGGATAATTGAATAACCTTAAATCAATGTGTGGTTGCCGTGGTTATGTTCCGCTTTGAGATGTGGTTAAGAAGCTGTAAAAGCAGTACAGAAGACATTTTCATTTTGCTGAACAGAGAAACACGTACTCGGTCCTTCCCCTTTCTTGAAGGCACGTTTCCATAACGGATATGTTTTCATATGGTGAAGCTAAAGGGATTTAGGAACACGCTGCAAAACGTAGGAGCTTTGTATTAACAGGTGTGTATTTAAGGCTTGATTGACATGATGCAGTGTTGTTCAACTTTATTTTGAAGTACAGCAGTTCAAATGACTGAGCTGCAGATTATGTAAATGATTATTTGTATAAAGGAAATGATAAGAGGAGGTGGTTCTAAAGTTTTGGCCCCCTCATTCATTTTAAATAGAGTGGTCAAAACATTAGAACCATCTCTTAATATAATGGACTCCAGTAAAAGTCCACCACTCACTATGATCTAATAAAAAGAAAGTAGACAAACTATAAAACTGAGAAATTATAACATTTTAAAAGTAGAATTCATGGCAGAGCTGCTGTATTGGCCTGCATTAGATTGTACAGGTGTACCTAATAAAGTGGCCAGTGAGTGTGTCTACACAAAGACACACACTGTACACTCACACATAACATGTACTTAGATTGGACTTCCAAGATTGAGTTTTCAGGAGGATGTTGCCAGTTTGCTTAAAGACTCTGTTAATTCCTAAATTTGTCATCTGTGCAACTGAATCTTGAGGGAGGGAAAATAGCGTGGAATAGGAAATAGGGAAGGGTCGGTGGATTATCAGATCTGAGTGGATTATCATGTACTGTGGTGTGCATTCCACTGTCCTCTTCTCCTCACCAGCCCTCGGTGGTCTTCCAGTTTTTCCCACCAAAAAAATCCCATCCAATTTGCACTGCTTCCACTGCCCTGGCTGATACTAAGGTAAGGAAAAAGTACCACCATGCTTAAAAATACAAGAAAGAAATAATTTAAGCTTTACTTGTCAACTTGTTGGGGGGTGCAATCTGTATTTTTATTTTCAAAGGCCATCTGCATGAAGGTCAAAGACCTGAGAGAATAATACTAAAGACAACTTATCTAGATTAAAGACAAAGAAGAGCAGCTGATGCTTCTGTTGAGTTTGGCTTTTCTTGTTGTGACAACAGGGTGTATACGCCTGTGCAAAATCAGAAAATATAAATGTGACATTAGGTCTCCTGTCTCTGTTTGCCCTTATAAGGAACCATATGTCATCCACAGCTGGACATGTTGAGCAGAGGCAGGAAGCTACATGCACACACAGATGCACCATTACACACACACACATACACAGGCCTCTTGATGTGTTTCCCTTTAACGCCTGATGAACCACGTCATTGCCATTTTCTCGCTTTGCCTTCTGCAGCTGTCTGCACAACTTGATTAAAACATTTCTTTTAGTAATCCTTGTGTAATGAAACCCTCTCCTGAGAATGCATATCTGTGTGTGTGTGTGTGTGTGTGTGTGTGTGTGTGTGTGTGTGTGTGTGTGTGTGTGTGTGTGTGTGTGCGTGCGCACGTGTGTGGGGCTGTCAGGGCTACTCCAGATGTGAAGAAGAAGAGGGCTGTATGTGAGAGAGAGAGAGTGGAGTGTTTCCTTCTGATGATTGATTGAAAAATGAACACATGGAACACCTTTGACCCTGGGGAACCACAAAACTCTCAGCTGTGGCCACTGTCTACGTCTCCCCGTTAGAAATGCACTTTCTCAGTTGTGTATTAATTTTCAAAGGTCTGTCATTTATCAGTCCTCATGTATAAACTGCATGTGCTGGAAAGATTGATTTAATAAACTTTAAACCACTTTGGAAAATCCATTTATTTATCCCCATTTGTTTTGTTTTTTTTTTTACCTGCTGAAGTAGCAGGTAAAATAGTTCAGTAAAATCCAGGACACTGGAGACAAGTTGTAATGAGTGCTGTGAGTCATTTATGGCTGCTGTTGAAAAACTTTTCTATATCGGGGGCTTCTGCCTGGTGGCTCAGTGGTAGAGCATTTGGCTGGAATGCAGAAAGCTGCGGATTCAAATCCCACCCCATCAGGTGTGGCCCTGCCCACCCGTCAAAGGGCAACCTGGTTGCCGGTCCTGAGCCTGGACAAAAATGGAAGGGCATTGGGTGTAAAAACTCAAGCCAAATCATAGTGCACGTTCCACTGTGGCCACCCCTGAGGGGACATGCCGAAATCTGTTGATCTTTTCTACGTCAAGGGCTACACTTCCCATCAAGCCAATGACATAGACCATGTGCTGTCAAATATTAATTTTTAAACAGATATTATGGGAAAATACAATAAGTAAATGAAATCAGTTATAAGGTACAATTTTTTTATTCACTAATAATGTTTCTTTAGCTTAGGTTTTTTTTTTTTCTTTTGCTTTAGTTTCCTTGGTTCTTTGGTTCTATTGTTTTTTTTCTTCAACCCAATTGACACCCAGGTGTTAAAATGACAACTTTTGCCATCCCCCAATTTATTGTTCAGTGTGAAGTGCTTGCATGATTTATAATGTTCTTTTGGAGACTTTGCAAGACACTGTAGTGAGTCTTTTGTAGTAAGATAAAAGAGGGGACTTGAGAGCAGCTCATAATTCACTCTGGTTATTTTCAAGAGGGGTCAGTGACCTTGGCTAGGAG